>NW_026057577.1:36051944-36052155 GCF_023721935.1 Panthera uncia
GGTACCTGGGTCTAGTTGCTCGAGCTCAGGGGGCTCAGCAGGTACCTGGGTCTGGTTGCTTGAGCTCAGGGGGCTCAGCAGGTACCTGGGTTTGTTTGCTCGAGCTCAAGGGACTCAGCAGATACCTACCTGGGTCTGGTTGCTTGGGCTCAGGGGGCTCAGCAGTACCTGGGTCTGGTTGCAGGAGCTCAAGGGGCTCAGCAGGTACCCT
>NW_026057577.1:36052165-36073193 GCF_023721935.1 Panthera uncia
CTGGTTGCTCAAGCTAGGGGCTCAGCAGGTACCTGGGTCTGGTTGCTCCAGTTCAAATGGAGTAGCAGGTACCTGGGTCTGGTTGCTGGAGCTCAAGGGGCTCAGCAAGTTCCTACCTGGGTCTGGTTGCTGGAGCTCAAGGGGCTCAGCAGGTACCTACCTGGGTCTTGTTGCTCCAGCTCAGGGGGCTCAGCAGGTACCCGGGTTTGGTTGCTGAACCTCTAGGGGAGCAGCAGGTACCTACCTCAGTCTGGTTGCTCTTGGTTCCCTCTTCCATCGCCAGGACTGTGGAAACATAAACATGAGGCATATTACAATTTCAAGACGTTATGTGGACAAAAATGGATTCGGATCCAGCAACATCCAATCTAGCAGATCGAAAGGAGCTCCAAGGAGCTGTACAGAATGAAAGACATTTACAGCCAGAGGGGAGCAGGAACGAAGAGGTTACACTACTAGACAAAAAGGCAGGTTAGTTGTTGGAGGGTTACCTTCCTTTAGGGGATGGAGGGGTCTATCTGGCAGAATAAGTAACTAGTGCTGATCGGGAAATTCTTCTTCTTTTGTTTATTTATTTAATTTGAGAGAGAGAGAGAACATGGAGCAGGGGAGGGACAGAGACAGAGGGGAGTCCCAAGCAGGCTCCGCACTGCCAGCATGGAGACCCATGCAGGGCTTGAACCCATGATCCATGAGATCATGATCCTATCGGATACCAAGAGTCAGATGCTCAGGGAACTGAGCCACCCAGGTGCTGCTGATGAGGGGATTCCTGATTGGTTTAAGATTCCTCTTCTGGGAGAGCAGGAACTATAATTAAATTACGCTTTGGTTTGGTGGTATGGGGCTTAACATAAAGGACTCTATTTTGGCCCTGTTGTCTTTTTTTTTTTTTTTTTAACAATACTGCAAAAGCACCACTTGCAAAACTTATCTGCAGGCTTGTTAAGGTAATTTATTAAAATTAAAGGAGGCAATTAGTTATTTTAAGCCACATGGGAATTTTAAGGAAAAGGTTAAGATTTTGAAGAGCTAGAATTTCTGAACTTTTTCTCCTCTTCTTTTTTTTCTTTCTCTTCTTCTCCTTCCCTTTTCCTCTCTTTCCCTCCTCCTCTCTCTTCTTCTGCTCTTCCTTTCAGTGCAGCTCAGTGTGGCATTGGTGGCTGGAAGTCTTCAGTGAACCTAGGTATGTAAGAACAAGGTAGTTTGGCTAGATTAAAGCTTACTGTGAATGGGGCAATCAATAGTTGGAAAAGTAGGTATAGGATAGATCCAAGAAAGCTTGAGATCCTGTGCTAATGCATAGTAACCCAGAGTCACTGAGGAAGAGGAGGCAGAGGGAATGAGATACATAATGTTTCTTATTACTCTGGACATGAGGTTATAGCCTAATCAGGTTTTCTCCAGAATCCACAAAAACTGAAGTGTCCTGGTTACTCTTGTAAAAATATTAAATGGGAAGAGTGGGCAGAAACAAGCTTTATGTGTTGCTGGGACTCACCTGTCTCTGAATTCAGCCTTCAAACTTCAGCAGAGTCGAAACGGTGGTGCGGGGCACCTCCAAGAGACAGCGAAGAAAATTCTGCCTTCCTGTTTCCTCCTTCAGATGATCTTCCTTTCTTATAACTAACTTCCCCCAACTCACTTCTGCTTTGATTTCTGTACTGAAAGTGTCCATCTTACCTTTAAGGCCTCTAGAATCAGAAGGTTTCTCTTTTTCTTTTGGACTTTCTTTTTTACAAGGAACTTTTAACAAAGTCCAGCAAAGCCGTGGTGCTCCTGAAAGCTTGCTCTGTTTAAATTGTATCCAGAATTATAATTTCTTTAACGGTGGCCATTCCTCTGGTATTGTGTATCACACTGAAAAAATATTTTGAAATTCTTTAACAGCATATTAAAATGCAAATCGGTCTTCCTATTAAAGATTTCTGGAAGTTCTCTGACAACACATTTAAATGCAAATTGCTGAAGTGTAGATGCTAAAATTAAAATTGGGAACAGAATACACCTCCGTGGAGGGGCTGGTGCTCTTAACAGCATAGAGGAAAGCAGTGCTCTAGGCCCCCTGTTTTGTAATCACACAGTCAGTAGGTGACCCACCGAATCGGGACAATTCCAGAGGAGAACATTCCCACCTCTCAGTTGCTCCTCCTCTTGCATTTAATTCTGCAAAATGGATCTGAGCCGAGTAGGCTCATGGCAACCTAATACAATGCAGATTTTTTCCTCCTCTTGTGTCGTGTTGTCTGGACAGGGGCAGGCAAAGCTCCTAACCCACTGGTATTATTTACTTTGCAACTCTGCCATGGTCTATTTACATCTTGTCTGAGATTTCTTCCCTTTCTTCTGCTCTTCCTAGAAGTGGATTGTTCTAGGAGGCAGGTCCCTATGGCAACGATACAAGCCAGTGCTTTTCCAATTCTGCTTTTGTGACACTGCAGGGTCCCTCTAATTATTCCAGGGGGGTGTCATGGGACTCTTAAAACAGAATTAGTTTTAATTCACTCTAAATTTAAAAATAAATATGTGTCATTCTGTGGTTTGGGGCCACTGGATGGTAAAGAATGTGGGCTGTGCGTAAGGATGATGATGAGAGTGAAATTAAATAATGATCTGTTCAAAACGACTTGAAAATTTAATGGTAGAAATTATTTCAGGATGATGTGGTTTCTTCAGAATAATGGAGAATAGACTCCTAGTCCTTTAAATGTGGCTCCCAGGTTGCTATTCTCATATAGGCTGGGCTAGGAGGAAAGCCTTTCTTGGCAAGGCTGAGCACTCTGTCTTCTGACATTGTTTTTCTTTTTTTAATTTTTTTTAACATTTATTTATTTTTAAGACAGAGAGAGAGAGAGAGCATGAACAGGGGAGGGTCAGAGAAAGAGGGAGACACAGAATCTGAAACAGGCTCCAGGCTCTGAGCTGTCAGCACAGAGCCTGACGTGGGACTCGAACCCACGGACTGTGAGATCATGACCTGAGCCGAAGTCGGACGCTTAACCGACTGAGTCACCCAGGCGCCCCTTGACATTGTTTTTTCCAGGTGATGTGTCCTTCGGACTTTTTTAAGTAGTCCTGGGAAAATATCCTGGCTCAATAGATCTCTTTGGTACTCTTTATTGGATCCTCTGTTTAAAAGTAATTTTTAGTTATACAAATACACATGAATACATTTTCCCTTAAAGGCTCTTTTTCTTAAACCCAGTACCCTCTCCTTGTTCTGGGAGTTAACTCCTGTTGTGAACTTAATAGGTACTCTTCAAAATGCTTACATATGTATCTACAGATGATATGTAGCACTATTGTTAAACTATCGTTTAAAAGTCATTCTAGGGGTACCTGAGTGGCTCATTCGGGTTAAGTGTCTGACTTTGGCTTAGGTCATGATCTTGTGGTTTGTGAGTTCAAGCCCTGCATTGGGCTCTGTGCTGACAGCTCAGAGCCTGGAGCCTGCTTCAGAGTCTATGTCTCCCTTTCTCTCTCTGCCGCATCCGCCCCTGCTTGCACTCTGTGTCTCTCTCAAAAAATAAATAAACATTAAAAAATTTAAATATATATAAAATCTTTCTAAAATAAGATCTTTGTCTATCAGTGTGTCTTAGAGGATTGTCAGTTTTGATGTTTATAGCTTTAATTCATTTATTTGCTTTTAGTGTTATATAATTATATTATAGTTTTTTTAACCAATTTCTTAATGGTATACATTTAGATTACTTGTAATTTTTCATTATTACAAATAATGCTGCAAGGATACAAATAATGCTGCAAGGAATATTTTTGCATTTGGCTCATATTAGGGTAGATACTGAGAAATGCAATTACTCTGAACCTACTTTTTCAAGGAATTTGCCCCTTTCTCTTAGTCTTCTGTGTCAGCAGATATATCTAGAAACATTCCTTTTTTGACTGGTAGGTTCTGGTTTACTGAAAAGAGAGATTTTGTTCCCTGTTGAAACTCTTTTCCATAATCTGTGTGATTAAAAAAAATCACAATATTGCAAGAAATTACATCATAATGGCAGTCATATCCTGTGTTTTATCCACAGCGCAGATGACAGGGCATAAAGCAGAGCTCTGAGTGATGGAGTTAATATCATTGATTCATTGCTGCTACGTGTCCATAGATTCTGTATTCTTCTCCAAGGGTCAAAAGCTCCCTATCAGTTTTTCCCCTAAGTATGTCATTTCTCTTTGAAAAGTTTGCCATAGAGCAGAAATAATAATTCTCAATTGTATAGTTCTTTGTATTCTTTGGTGGGCCTCATAATCTGGAAATAGTGAAATATCTGGTGAATTCAGAGAGTGTATATAGCTCAAAGTTGGTAATGATGGCGATGATGATGATAGTGCTCCAGTGAGCTAATGGGAATCCTTGCTGAAGGAAAAAACAAACTGCTCAATGACTTCCTTCTGTAGAGTACATGTTAAGCTTAGTTAGGGAATAGATAAGCTTTTGCATGATTTTATTTATTTATTTATTTATTTATTATATTTAAATACAAGTTAATGAACATAGTGTATTAATGGTTTCAGGAATAGAATTTAGTGATTCATCACTTACATACAACACCCAGTGCTCATCCCAACAAGTGCCCTCCTTAATGTCCATCACCCCTTTAGTCCATCCCCCAACCTACTTCCCCTCCAGAAACCTTGTTTATTCTTCTGTATTTAAGATTCTCTTATGGTTTGCCTCCCTTTCATTTTTTATCTTATTTTTCCTTCCCTTCCCTATGTTCATCTGCTTTGTTTCTTAAATCCTACATATGAGTGAAATCATGATATGTATCTTTCTCTGACTTATTTCCCTTAGCATAATACATTCTAGTTCCATCCACGTTGTTGCAGATGTCAAGATTTCATTCTTTTTGATCGCCAAGTAATATTGCATGATGTAATTTTAGTCGCAGAAGGCCAAACTTGGAAAAGCACTTAGACAAACACCCTCATATTCTTTTAAGAAAATTGGGTCTCGGGGCACCTGGGTGGCTCAATCGGTTGAGCATCCGACTTCGGCTCAGGTCATGACCTCACGGTTTGTGAGTTCGAGCAGGCTCTGTTGTCAGGCTCTGTGCTGACAGCTCAGAGCCTGGAGCCTGCTTCAGATTCTGTGTCTCCCTCTTTCTCTGCCCCTCGCCTGTTTGTGCTCTGTCCCTCTCTCAAAAATAAATAAACATTAAAAAAAAAAAAAGAAAATTGGGTCTCAAAGAAGTGATATATCTTGTCCAAGATCACTTAGGAAGATAGTGGTAGCATCAGCATTATAAATCAGATTTTTGAAATTTTATTTTTAATAGTTCTATGAATTTTGACACATTCGCTAATACATCCAGGATACAAAACAATTCCATCATTCCAAAAAACTGTGTTTCCCCTGTGTAACCAAATCTGACCTCCATCCCTAACCTCTGGCAACTAGTGGTCTCTGAAATAGAAGTGCTTTTTCAAGGATTTCGTATACATGAAGCATAGAGTAACCTTTTACATTTGGCTCCTTCCCCTTAAATAATGTGTTTAAGATTCCTTCATGTTGTTGAGTGCATTAGAAGTTCATTCCTTTTTATTTCTGAGTTGCATTCCGTTGTGTGGATATATTGCAGTTACTTCATCCTTTCACCCACCGAAGGGCAATTGGGTTGTTTCTAATTTCTGGTGATTACAAATAATGCTGTTATAAATATGTGTGTACAAGTTTTTGTGAGAACATAAGATTGTATCAGTCTAGAGTAATTCCACTGGAAGCGGAATTGCTGGGCCATACAGTAAGCATATATTTAACGTTAGAAGAAGCTGCCAAACTTTAACCAGAGTGGCTCTACCATTTTGCAGTGCCGCCAGAGCAAGATGTTCAGGTGTTTTCACCTTTGCCAGCACTTGCTACTGTTCGTGTTGAGATTTCAGCAATTTTAATATGTTTGCAGTGTATCTCACTGTAGTTTTAATTTGCGTTTACCTAATAAGGAATGATGTTAGGCAGGTTTTCATGCCCTTGTCATTTGTAGGTCTTCTTGGGGGAAATGCCTGTTAAAATGCTTTATCTAGTTTTTAATGGGTTTATTTATTGACTTTCTGTTGTGTTGGAAGTTCTAGCATCAGCAATCAGACAACAAAAGGAAATCAAAGGCATCCAAATTGGCAAAGATGAAGTCAGGCTTTCGCTTTTTGCAGATGACATGATATTATACATGGAAAATCCGATAGACTCCACCAAAAGTCTGCTAGAACTGATACATGAATTCAGCAAAGTTGCAGGATACAAAATCAATGTACAGAAATCAATTGCATTCTTATACACTAACAATGAAGCAACAGAAAGACAAATAAAGAAACTGATCCCATTCACAATTGCACCAAGAAGCATAAAATACGTAGGAATAAATCTAACCAAAGATGTAAAAGATCTGTATGCTGAAAACTATAGAAAGCTTATGAAGGAAATTGAAGAAGGTATAAAGAAATGGAAAGACCTTCCCTGCTCATGGATTGGAAGAATAAATATTGTCAAAATGTCAATACTACCCAAAGCTATCTACACATTCAATGCAATCCCAATCAAAATTGCACCAGCATTCTTCTCGAAACTAGAACAAGCAATCCTAAAATTCATATGGAACCACAAAAGGCCCCGAATAGCCAAAGTAATGTTGAATTTTAAAATTAAAAATATGTATATATTCAAGATGTAAGTACTTTGTTGAATATGTGATTTGTGGCTTGGCTATTTTTCCCCCCTAGTGTGTAGTTAGTCTTTTCACTTGCTGTCTTTTACAGAGCAAAGTTTTCAATTTTGATGAAGTCACATTTATCAGTTTTATTTTATGGGTTGTGATTTGATGTCACATCTAAGAGCTTTTTGCCTAACCCAGGGTTTCAAGAAATCCTTGTTGGCATCAAAAAGTTTAATAGTGCTTTGTTTTCTATGTAAGTGTAGGATCCATTTTGAGTTAATTTTTATTTAACACATGAGCTATAAATACAGGGTTTTTGTGTTTTGTTTTTTTGTCTTTTGGCTTCTATATGTTCAATTGTCCATCCACATTCATTAGAGTCTATACTTTTTCTTCATTGACTTGCTTTTGCTCTGTTGTCAAAACTCAGTTTTCTGTATATCTGTTTCTGAAATCTGTATTCTGTTCCATTGATCCATATGACTCCCCTTGCATCCATACCACACTTACTGTCCTATTTACTGTAGCTTTATACTAAGTGTTATGGAATCACATGAGATATCTCACTTTTGTTCTTAATCTTTAAAATTGGTTGGGCTACTTTGTTCTTTTACCTTTTCATCTAGATAGAACCAGTTTTTCAAAATTTCAAAAAAAAATCCTACTAGACTCTTGATTGGGATTGTATTATATCTTTAGGTCCTTTTGGAGAGATTTGAGGAAAATCAAAATCTTAAAACATTGGGAAAATTAAAATCCTAAAATATTGAGGCTTCCATTCTGCACATATAGTATATCCTTCCACTAATTCACATTCTTATTTCATCAGTGTTTTAAAGTTTTCAGCAACAGATTTAGCACATATTTTGTTAGCTTTATCACTAAGTATTTAATTTTTTGGAGCTTTAAAACATTTTTTTTAATCTTCAAATGTTCATTGCTTACTGTAAAGAAATATGATTGATTTTTGTGTGTTGATCTCATATGATGCAGCCATGTTGAACTCATTTATTAGGTCTAGGAACTTTTTGATAGATGCTTTGCAATTTTCCATGTTGGCAATGATAGTGCCTATGAGTAGAGACAATTTTATTTCTTCTTTTGCAATCCATATGCATTTTATTTCTTTTAGTGTGTCTTATTGCAGTGATAGTGGGTATCCTTGCCTTGGCCTCCATTCTAGGGAAAGCATTAATTCTTTATTCATTAATTATGATGTTTGCTGCATGTTTTTAAAGAGGTCTTTATTCAGTTTAAGAAAGCTCTTCTTTTTAAAATTGTTTTAAAATGTTCATTTATTTTTGAGAAAGAGAGAGAGACAGAGCGTGAGAGGGGTAGGGGCAGAGAGAGAGGGAGACACAGAATCTGAAGCAGGCTCCAGGCTCTGAGCTGTCAGCACAGAGCCCAATGCAGGGCTCGAACCCACGAACTGCAACATCATGACTTGAGCCAAAGCCGGATGCCCAGCCGTCTGAGCCACCCAGGCACCCCAGCTATCTATTTCTTCTTAAGTGAGTTTTGGTAGTGTGTCTTCACCTGGTGCACTTCATCTAAGTTGTTGAATTTATGGCCATAAAGTTATTCTTACCATTATCCTATAATCCTTTTAACGTCTCTGAAGTCTGTAGTGGTATATTCTGATATAGGTAATTTGTGTCTTCCCTCTTTTTAATTTGTCAGTCTGGAGGGAGGGCGGTTTTGTTTTTCTTTTTTCCCCATAAATTAAGATGATCTTTTCAAAGAAGCTGCTTTTGGTTTCATTGATTTTTCTTGTTTTCCATTTTCTTCTTTATTTACTTCTTTCTGCTTGCTTTAAGTTCCATATGGTATTCTTTTCTTAGTTTCTTAGGGTAGAAACTTTGATTATTGATATGAGAATGTTTTTCATTTCTTTTTTTTTTAAGAAAGTTTATTTTTTTTAGTAATCTCTACACCCAATGTAGTGCTCAAACTCATGACCCCAAGATTGCTAGCTCTTCCAACTGAGCCAGCCAAGCTTCCTCATTCTTTGTTTCTAATAGAAGCATTAAATGCTGTATGTTTTCTCTTAAGCACTGCTTTAGGTGCATACCATTGTTTTTGACGTGTTGTATGTTCATTTTCATTCAAGTTGGAGTATTTTCTAACTTCCTTTGGCTCCTGGATTATTTACAAGTGTGTTGTTTAACTTTCAAATTTTGGGGGATTTACTAGGTATCTTTCTGTTACTGATTCCTGGTTCAATTTTGTTATGAAAAATATCTTGCATTAGTTAGATTAAACATTTTGTTAAAGTTAGTTTTTATGACAGCATATGGTCTGTCCTGTTGAATGTTCCATGTGTACTTGAAAACAACATGTATTGTACATTATTGAATAGAGTGTTTTATGTCAATTAGGCTAAATTGGTTGATAGCGTTCAGGACTTCTGTGTCCTTGTTGGTTTTCTTTCTGCTTGATCTTTGGATATGAGAGATGAGTTTGCAAGTCTCCCAAGTTTCATTATGGCTTTGTTTCTCCTTTCAGCTACACTCATTTTTGCTTTGAATATGTACTTTGAATATGTTATTAGGTACAAATACACTTAGAATTTTTATATTAATGAATTGGCCCTTTGAAAATAATTTCTGTAACATTCCTCTTGATCTCATAATTTTTCTTGTTCCAAAGTCTTAATCTTATTTTTATGTAGCCTCCACTATGATCAACTTGGTGGCAAAGGAGCAAGAGAATAGGAAGAAAGACTCCTGAGCTCACAGCGGCCCTCTTTTCCACTTCCTCTGATCATAGCAAAATATGGCTTTCAGATTAGATAAAAATCTGCACAGGAGTATAACCTCATGATTTAGGCTTGCCTGGGGATAACACAGGAGGCTAAAAAATATTAAACCAGTATTCCCCTCACAGTGCTATCCATCCCACAGAGGCCCCTTTCCTGGTTTTTTGGCCTTGAAGAGAGGGGAGAGAACCCTCCTGAAGTGTTTTCTGATTACACCTGCTGCATGGTCTTGAGATTCAGAGTTTTGTGGAGTTCAAGCTGGTAGATGGGGGGGGGGGATAGGAATATCTGTACCATATTGGTCATGCTCACAGTTCTATTATTTACTTGTAGGGTAATCAGGTAGTTGCTTAATGTATATTCTGCTCAGTGTTCTTCATTGTAATCAGGAAAAGAAAGTATGGAGTGAGCTTACTCCGTGTTAGGGGGAACCTTCACCTCAGAAATCACACTGTAATCCTCACTGGGGACAACTCAGACTTCCCTCTCACTATCTGTCACTGTGGTCAAAAATACCTCTCAACTGGTTCTATTATTCTTCTTGAAGCCCTTATGTTTCATACTAATTTTAACATATGTGAGTAATGCAAATGCAATACCCAGCTGTTTTTAGCCAATTATGCCTTAATTCTAATCCTTTTAATAGATAATCACTAGTATAGATCATAACCAAGAGATAGCAGAACCAAAAAGGAGAATTAAAATTCCTTGGCAGAAATAAAAAGAAATCCTAGAGACTGGCTTTCTAGAGACCATGTCTTGGAAGGGCATGAAAATATATGTCCCTGAACCCACAAAGGACAAATAAGAACTTTGATTACCTGAGGGATATAAATCAATAGGTATTGGGTTTTATCAGTAAGTACTCTTTTGGTTGTGATCATAGCACTATTTAGCTTAAGCTAAAAATAAATGTATTTACAAATCTAAGGGTAATATGATTTTAGAAGTGGCTAAATCTCGTTAGTTAAATTATACAGCCAGGAATGTCTTCCTCATTTTTTTGGCTTGTAGAGTTTTCTTTTGGCTTCATTCTTGGACAGATTCTTCCCATGATGTGTTAAGGTCACTAGTAATTTCAGATTTACAGTGTTTCCTCAAAGTAACTCCA
This sequence comes from Panthera uncia, assembly GCF_023721935.1. Lineage (NCBI taxonomy): Eukaryota > Metazoa > Chordata > Mammalia > Carnivora > Felidae > Panthera > Panthera uncia. Next base: position 36,062,703 of record NW_026057577.1, read on the forward strand.
GGAAATAGAGTATCTTTCTCACAACTGTAATTGAAAGTTCAAGGTTAGCACTGATTGGCCTGGTCAGGGCTTTGTTCCCGTTTCTCAACAAATGACTATTCTGATTTTCCTGGTCTGGGTCTGGAAATGGGAAGTAGGCTCAGCCACTGATAGAGCACAGGCTACCAGTGAGGAAAGAGCAAATCCTCCAGGAAATTTGAGGTCCTGTGATTATAAGAAGAGGGCATTGATTCTAAAAAGGCAAAACGAGCTATCCACCATGTTGGCGATGTTGAAAGAAGGGTGGAAAGCTATGAAAAGAAACCTTTCCTACTTTGCAGTCTATTTTGTGTGAGAAGGAAACTTTAAAGGCTGATTTTCTAAAACTCTAACAGTAACAATTCTCTTGAATCCAGGGGAGTAAGTGAATATACTGAGTTTTTGTAGTCAATGATTTCAGCACTGACATGTATAGTAAATGCCATTCTTCAGTAATACTGAATGGCATATACAAAAGACAGACCAATGTCTCCTTTTTTTTCCCCCACTAATTGCTACCTGCTATATTTTGTTACTTATAAAAAAAAATTAAGGAACGGGTTTCAAGTTAGATTGCTTTTCACGTTAAAAAGTATATCAGATACACTTTTTAATTTTGACATATTTATAGCTAAGAGAAAAAAAATTACTGGGAATTAAAAGCAGAACATTGGTTGAAGAAAAGAATCTGGAAGAAGAGAGTAGGCATTTCCAAAGTTATGGGTGCTGCTTTCTCCTCTTCCATATGTCTCACCACAAACTGGTGTACTGGGGGTTCAGGGTTCAGTGTCACAGACAGAATCCCTTAAGTGATCATCAGAAATACGCCATCCCAGGAGCACATCACTGAAACCACCACCACCACCATTCAGCTGCCCACAGAGATGCGGAGGTGAGAAGCTTGCAGGTAAAACTGCTGCACAAAAGATTGTGCCTCTCCCCATCCAAGGCGAGTTTGTGGGAGGCTGTGAAGATGTTCTGTGCCAGGAGGGGTTTGTGATTTCCCTGCAGCCCCTGTATCACAAAAGAAACGTTTCCTGAGAACTGAGGAAGAGATTGGAGATTGAAGCAAATTTCTCGGCCTGTTGCAAACGGCAAGGTGACTGTTGAACACTTCAGAAAATCCAAGAGCCTAAAATGAGTCCTTACACACACATCTTTGGGATAGGAAGAAAAAGGAAAATAACCATCAAAAAAAATGCTTTAATGTTTTATTCAAAGTCTGACATGTAGAATAGCTGGCATAGCCACCTCTAACTGTTGGAAAGCATCTCAGGATGAAAAGTTAACTCACAGCTTTCTTAACGTTCTTTCCTTTCCCTATTTCTGGTTTTTGTAGAGTCAGGGGACCTTCAGGTGATGTGTATGGCCCAAATAATATACTCTGGAACCAAGCTTTTTGTTTTTCTGAGACCGCACGGATGTAGTATGGTTTTTCACTAGGGTCTACCCAAACTCTTTCATAATATACATGTTCCCATGTGCTGTTTCACTCTACAAGTATGAAATTACTGGATCATGGATGAAGCATTTCTATTTTAATTCAAAAATTGTACGACACATTGCTATTTTGCAAACATAGGGCTTTAGTTTCATATGATAATGTTTTATAGTTGGTGTTCTGATGATCTGACAAGACCACAAACCTTTATTAAAAGACTAATCCCTTTATAAGTTTTTGCCTTATTTCTTATTCTTTCTTATTTCTTATTTTTGCCTGAATTTCTTCAAAATTCAGAGTAGATAGAACAGTTTTTAAATGTACAGAATTTTTGTGTTTCAACCACAGGCCTAAGTGGAAAGGATGATAGTAATGGCTGTCATACTAATTTCTTTTTCCACTTTAAGCCTTCTGCTAATGGTGATAGTAATTACCGGATAAAGGATTTAAATCACTGGCATCATTACTTGATGTTTTGGGCAGTCACATGTTTGATTTTGTTTTGAATCATTGCCAATTGCAAGGCCTAGTTTGATGTGAAACTTGGAGGTTTGGAGATGTTTGTTATGTGTTTAGATAGCTCTCTTTCTTTCTTTGTTTCATTTAAAATTTTTTTTTTAATTTTATTTTTGAGGGAGAGAGAGACAGAGTGCGAGCAGGGGAGGGGCAGAAGGAGAGGGAGACACAGAATCGGAAGCAGGCTCCAGGCTTGCAGCTGTCAGCACAGAGCCCGACACAGGGCTCAAACCAACCAACCATGAGATCATGACCTGAGCCTAAGTCGGCTGCTTAACCAACTGAGCCACCCAGGTGCCCATCTCTCTTTATTTCTTTATGTTTTTGGCTGCTTTATTTGAGATCATAGTCATGCATTATATATATCACAGTGTATGAATAAAGATACCTTTTGTCCTTCCCCCAAATAAAAATATACTTCTATTTGGATTGCAAATTGAGTGAGTTGTAGGTATAGTCATAGGCCTGGATTGACCCATAGATTCTCTAGCAGAGTCACCATTGTGATTTCCACTATCATTTTTGGGAATTGACTTGGTTGTACTTAATCTAAAAAAGTGTTTGTCCAATGATAAAGGGCTATAGGATTTGTGATGGAAAATAAATCACTTAACAAATAATACAATCTTCTGCTTCATATACTGCAAGCCTTTGATTGAGTTGCACAATTTAACAATCCAGTTTGGTAAATAGTTATGAACACCCACCATGATCCAGACACCATGAGAAATGTGGGGCTCTGAAGATGAATGAGACATTGTCTCTAAGGATGGAGGTACAGGTGGGAAAACATGTTATAACAAATGGACATGTGCATTGTACCTTAGAGTTAGCCATTTAAATTCAGACTCCAAAATTTGGTTTTATAAGGGAGAATTATGACTATTTCTGTTCTTAATTTTAAGAATACCTGCAAAGTCCTTTTATATAGATTGAGTTACCTAGAACTGGATTAGTGATAACACTGTGAGTTAGTTACCATGGTTGGTGAGGAACAGTCTACCTCCCCTGGTCATTAGGATGATGGCTGTAGTGGTAGCCATAGTGAGAAGCATGGTGATATTATGTCAGATCCTTCTTGGGCACTCACTGTGTCCCAAGTCTGCTTCTAAAATTATTCGATTATTTACCTCACTTTATCCTTACATAGTAGTGTAAATCCTCCCAGAAGTAGATGCCAAGACAGGACAACACAGGAAAGCATTTTGTTAGCGAGATGCCTGTGAGAGAAAATGGGAGGGAGCCTGGAAGGCTGGTGGGTCTGTCAGGTTGTGATGTGAGTTTCACCTCAGGTGTGAGAGGGAAGGTAGGTTTGGTGGAGGTGTCTGCAGTTACATTAGTCTGAGGAAGGTTAGGCAGGGTGGGCAGGGAGTCCTTGAGTCAAAATGAGCCAGTGTAGGAGTCTCATGTCTTCTAGAAACTAGCCTGCCTTAATATCCTTCCTGTGTTCTGCTGAGGGCAGTGAGGGGTCTGTGCGAGGGCGGGGGGCCTTGGTGCATATGCTGCTGTCCGTTTCACGGGGCACCTGCCAGTGTCCTTGGTTGCTTAATGGATTACAGCTCCCCATGGTTGGAGTCTGTGGATATGTTCTCCTGGCCACCATACTTTATAACAGTTCCATTTTACAGATGAGAAAACTAAGGCAACAGATTGAATGATTTGCCCAATGTTAGCAACTCATAAGTGGCCAAGACTCCAACCCATGCTGTTTGGTGTCAGATTCTCTGCTTTTAATCCCTTGGCCAAATCCCAAGGTTATACTGTCATAGTCTGATACTATTGAAACAAAAATATTTACGCTGATTTACAAACTGTAATACCATATGAAGATATGCAGCAGCATTTCTTTAACTTCAGACTGCGTACATTCACCCCAGAGGTGCAAATGAATATAGCTTCTCCCCCTACAAATTCTGGTGTAGTAAATCTGGGGTGCACCTTCAGGGTATACATTTTCAAGGGCCATCCCTAGTGATCCTTTACAAATGCTTCTTGAATCGGACTTGTACAAACCCTGCTCTAGAGAAAATACTGGGTATGGAGACAGAAAAGTGTGGTTTCACTTCTGATTGTGCCAGTTTCTAGGTGTAAAGTCTCAGGTTGCTTTGATTTGCCTAACTCGGCTTACAAATTTGCAAATGGAGATGATATAACAGCAGTAATTAACTAAGTAGGGCTCAGCAGGTCATTGTGAGTTTGTTGGACTAGATGTGAAGGTATTGCTTGGTGAGCTGGGGGGAGCACTATGTAAATGTCTGCAGTGATGCTGCTGGCCGCGATGCCCTCAACGGTAGCATCATCGCTGTGTTGTTGGATGGTTGGGGCCCCTGGCTGTTTGTGGGTATGTGGTGTGCTTCCGATGCGAGAATATTTGATAGCTGCCCTTGAATCCAGGTGAGGGAAAAGGGGTGTCTTTAAAGTGGTCAATAAAACAAAGAATAATTTCTCTTCTAGTTCTACAGTAATAACTAGTATATCCAGTCTTTAGAGATCATCCTGGTTATGTGGGAGGCTCAAAAATGGAATCCTTGAAAAGGCATTTCATTGGTGTTTTTTTCCTTTTGTTCATGGCATTACTACTGGTTCCTTTGAAAAATTAGCAGGGATAGTAAATCAGGGTGCTGGGGAAGATGAAGAAAATATTCATGTAATGCATGTCTCTTCCTCCAGCTTCCTGTGGGACCCGGATGTGCTAGAACCTGCACCCTACTGAGTTTAACCCGAGGTATCTAACATTCCTACAATTCTTGAAAGCAAATTTCAGGCATCAACTCAAATGCCTATCTGCCTAGGATTTAAGATGATGAGGTTTAAAGCTGTGAGGTGCCTGTTGTTAATATTTTTACCTGTCTGTAGAGATTGCTTGTCACTGGTCTCATGTTACCCTTCCTCTGCCTGTCTGTCTATGAAGCAGTATCTGGTAGGAGAGGGGTACCTGTTGTCTGAGATTGGGCACTGCCGCACACATTCCCTCCATGGATTCTATCCTGGTGCTTTTCTCTTCTCCATTGTGCTCTTCAACCAATGATCTTAGGAAAGGAAAAAGCCGCTTAGCCCCTCTGAGCCTCCTTCTCTTTACCTGTAACTTGAGGGTAATAATACTTTCCCCTTCTGTTTCAGTGTGGATCAGGTAAGGTAGAGGCAATCCCTTTCTTAAGACCTAACTGGTTATCAGATTATGGTTACACAAGAAGCTCTCTTTAATACTGATCCCTCCTTCCAATAGGGAAAATATTTTGTTCCTAGAATTACATTTCACACTATAAAATTAACAGAGCTACCAAAAGTAAAAGAAAAAAAAAAAGAAAATCCAGATAAAAATTTTTCATGAACATTTATTAAGTATATAAAACCAAACAATAAAACCTTCTGTTATAAATATTCCTTACAGGAAAATTTTCACATGGACTGAATTGGATGAGATATACACTAAAATATACCTGTTTAGATTATGATTATTTTTTGTACTGGAATTTTCCTTTTACAGTCATAGGTGTTCTTCTTAAACAGATTTATGATTGAGTCAGTGTGCCTGAATGCCTCTTAATTACTAGACGAGTAAACACCCAGGGAGAAGCATTTTCCATAATGCCTTCTTTTTCAGACATCTTTCTTTCTTTTATACTAGTAAGATCTTTCCTTCTAAGCATCCATCAGTGATGTGCCTTGTAAACAAATGTCAAATTTTCTCTTTTGGGTATGTAACATTACCAAGATATTTGCTTCCAAAGAAGTCCTGTTTTTATTTTCTTTTAATGCCTGTCAGGAAGGGTAGTTTTCACCTTCAGCGATTTCAGCTAATGTCCCTGGAAGTCGTTCCCGAAGTGTCTGCATCTTTGCATGCAGCTTCCCTTGAACTCTGACCTCATGCCAAGCAATTATCTTTCTGTTCAGATAGAGCCACAAGGATTATAAAGAAATTTTATCAGTTTATTTACAACAATGTTGATTCCAGCATATTTTAATGTGGATTACCAAGATGTAACGATCGAGGATGTTAAAATAATTCAGAACATTGAGAGCTGGGGTTAGGCAGTGAAGACTTTTTAGAGAAGAGAGGTGTTAGGTCTAGAAGAAATAGTATATACATAATAAGTTTATAAATAAATGGGAAGATTGGGTCTCAGAGCCAATGGAGCAGAATGAGAAGTATGGACTGCATAATACTCTTTGATGATTCTTCAGTTGGCATCCTTAAGTATATAATCATCCTGGTCATTCTTTCCTTTTTCTTCTTTTCTTCTTCTTCTTTTTTTTTTTTTTTTGTTAAAAGAAAAAAAGTTGTTTTTTATTTGCTGCACATTTGAAAATCTGGACTATTAATCTTTTAAAATATTTTATTTTTTATTGAGATATAATTGACATATAACATTGTGTAAGTGAGGAGTATGAGGTATTGGTTTGATACATTTACATTTTACAATGTGATTATGACAGAAGTGTTAGCTGACTCCTATATCGCATCACATAATTCTCATTTCTTTTTTGTGTTGAGAACAATTAAGATCTAGTCTTAGAGTCGCTTTGAAGTTTATAACATGGTTGGACCTCCAGAATTTATTAATCTTCTCTTGTATACTGTCGTTCCTTTCAAGCAATCTCAGTTCTACCCCTGCGAGTATCCCTCACCTTCGTGCCTGTATACATGCTGAACTTTTTTTCAGATCATTTGTCTTGCTTGGCTGTCCCAGACAAAGTTTATGACTCTTCCCTCAGTGCTGCAATATACTTTTTTAGAGAGGAAAGTTTCCAGGGGCTTCTGTGAGGTTTACCTAAAAATCATTAGACCAGGGACTGTTAAAATGAGATAAAATTCAGAGGGTCTGGGAACGTAGTTGGAAACAAAATTCATCTATATTTTTATACACCACTATCTTAACTGAATATTTATTTATTTTTTAATTTTTTACAATTTTATTTGAAAGAGAAAAAGAAAACACGAGTTGGGGAGCGGGGCAGAGGGAGAAAGAGAGAATCTCAAGAAGGCTCCATGCTGAGGATTTGCGGGGCTCAGTCCTACAACCCTGGGATCATGACCTGAGCCAAAAACAAGAGTTGGACATTCCACCAACTGAGCCACCCAGGCGCCCCTTAAACTGAATATTTATTTTAGTTATGAATCATGGCCACCAAACAGGGTGATATTAACAATATCTCTGATTTTGATATTAGTAGAACTTACAAATGTTTTTGTGTCATATCAGTTATTTTAGATTCTTGAAATGTTGTTTAAGGTCACTTCTTCAAATTTAGCATAATTATTAGACTCCTGCTAGATCCTGTTATTTAATGCACCAGTGAAGGCACTCATATATTTATGTATAGATTTAAAATAGCACTTTTACTATTTTTCAGCGTTACCGGTTTCCTATGTAATCATTTGTCTTTTATTTTATGCATCTAAAAACTTTTATATGAGGAAGGATTCATGGGATCTTCATCAGATCGCTCAAGGGACATTTGGCACAGAAATAGGAATACTTGCACTATAAGCTCAATGAGGTCACAGCCTGTGAGGGATGTTGGTGGTGTCCATACAGGCCCAGTTCAAGGGAGTGGTATTTTGGGACATGGTGAGAATATCCTTGCTGTGGTAAGGAATTTAGCATTGAAGGCCTGGTTAATCCAGGATATAAAGAGCAGAATTTGATTTGATGAAATCTTTCTTACAGTGTTTTGTTTTGTTTTGTTCTTTTTTGAGAGACAGAGAGAGTATTTGCATGCTTGCGTGCACTAGCGGGGGAGGGTTAGAGGGAGAAGGAGAGAATCCCAAGCAGGCTCCCTGCTCAGCTCAGAGCCCAATATGGGGCTCAATCTGACAACTGTGAGATCATGACCTGAACCAAAACAAGAGTTGGACGCTTAACTGACTGAGCCACCCAGGTGCCCCAATAAAATCATTCTTTTAGGAAATTGGGTCTGTTTGTCCTTCCTGGATTAGATTAGGTGGATTAGAGGGTCGAACTCATTTAGAAATTTATTGTAGTCCAGGTATGAGATGAGGAGGCCCAACCAAAGATGGTGGCCATTAGGATTTAAGATGAAGAAATGGCCTGGACTACACAAGAGGCAAAATAGAGCTAGATGGAGATGAGCACCGAAGTGTTTTTCTGGGTAGGAAAGACCAAGAGTGAGTTTGATTGTTCTCTCTTTGAGTTACCATAAAAGTCTTGTAGGTTTAGATGCTGGTTTGGAGTTTCATCGTGAAGCTAGGGACTTGAAAGCTATCAGTACAGAGAAGTGAATGACAGAAGAGGCTGACAGTTAGGCAGGAAAGCTCAGAAAGAATAGAAAGTTCTCAGTTTTCCACCTCTCAGAGCAAGCTCTGCTCTGAAGGCATTCACCCTCTGTGGAGTCAGGATCCAGAGGGCGGGCTGGGCTCCTGGGTTGCATGTATGTAGGAGATAGTTATGCTGCCCAACAAGGGCCAGTGTTCAGTAGTGACCAAGAACACAGGTTGGTTTCAGACTGTGATGCTCCTGGCATATAATTCCTTTTTGTACAGAAGCTTGGTGACCTCGAAGGCCAAGTCCCGCGCACATTGCTATGTGACTCATTAGGAGCTTGCTCTTCCTCTTCCCTGGCCTCACTTCCTACAGCTCTCATGGCATCCAAGTCCCACTCTTGATATGACTAAAGCTATTCTCTGATTTCTCCAGATCCTTTTTCTCTTCCATTGTGATTCCTTCTCTCCAGGGCTTTCCTTTCTCTGTTAATTTATGACACTTTTCCCATGTGTTTGATTTTGAAGTCTTACGCTGTCTTTCAAGCTTTAAAAAATTTTTACTGTCATACGGAAACCCTCAAACCTCTGCTCCCCTAATTTGTTCCTTTTGCAAACATTTAAAGAACTGTGTGGATGTTTGCTCTTTAACATGTTTCCAATCATTTAGTGGTTCACGTTTATTGCTTCTATAATTTTTTATTGTGCCTTTTGTACACATTTCAATTTTTGTTTTTTAAAGGTTTGCTCTTAAAAAGAAAGATGCATTGTGCCTTTATTTTTATATGTCACTACTGTCTCTGACTTCATCTATTGCTGAAATTCTATTTTGAAGTATCTTATAATTTTGACTGAAACTTGATCCATCTATAGGGACCTTCAAAAACATTCATATTAAGCAGGAAGGATGGTAACCTGCTTAGCAGACTGAATTTGGAATATCAATTCCCCTCAGGTCCAAGCCAATTTCAATGATGAACTAACCACAGAAGCGTAGTTTAATAAAACGAAATATCCATTTCATTTCATTAGTCAGTTTTTATGTGATTAAACAAGAAGCCAATTGCATTTTGCATATAATGTTAAATGTTTTTTAGAAGATTATCTAGTAATTTAACTAGAATATAAACCCTGCATCCTCTTAAATTAAAACTGCGGTATTTTTTGAATGAATACCAGTAAGTCATATCATATTTTGCTTTTGCTGACACTAAGAGGGAAATAATAAAAGAAAAACCTGAAACATATTATCATGAATTTTTAAATAGCTGTGAACTTAGTTTCAGTTGATACCCATCAAAGTTAGGCCGATAACTTTAGAATTCAGTGCTACTTGCTTTTTTTTTAAAGATTGACTTTATTTTTTTTAGAGTAATTTAAGGGTCACAGCAAAATTGAGCAGGAAGTACAGAGATTTCCCATATGTCACCTGCCCCCACACACATATAACCTCCCTATTACCGACATTCCCCACCAGAGTGGTGTATTTATTACAAATGATGAATCTACATCATAATCTCCCAGAGTCCATAGTTTATATCAGGGTTCATTCAGTCTTTGTGTTATACATTCTATGGATTGGACACATGCAAAATGCCATGTATCCATCATTATGGTATCATGCAGAGTATTTTTACTGCCCTAAAGCCTTCTTTGTTCCACCTATTCATATCTCCCTCTTCACAACCCCTGGCAGCCGGTAATCATTTTACCATCTCCATTCTGGAATGTTGAATTGTTGGAATCACACAGTTTATAGCCTTTACATATAGGCTTTTATTACTTAGTAATATGCATTTAAGGTTCCTCCATGTCTTCCATGGCTTGTCAGTGCTGGATAATATTCCCTTATAAGGATGCACCACAGTTTATTTATCCACTCACTTACCGAAGGACATCTTGGTTGCTTCCAAGTTTTGGCAAGCATGAATAAAGCTTCTGTAAACATCTAAGTGCAGATTTTTGTGTGGCCCTAAGTTTTCAGCTTCTTTGGGTAAATATCAAGAAGCACCATTGCTGGATTGTACATTAAGAATATGTTTAGTTTGGAGGGAGAGGGAAGATGGCGGCGTAGGAGGACGCTGGGCTTACTGCGCATCCTGCTGATCACTTAGATTCCACCTACACCTGCCTAAATAACCCAGAAAACCGCCAGAGGATTAGCAGAACGGAGTCTCCGGAGCCAAGTGCAGACGAGAGGCCCACGGAAGAGGGTAGGAAGGGCGGCGAGGTGGTGCGTGCTCCATGGACTGGCGGGAGGGAGCCGGGGCGGAGGGGCGGCTCGCCGGCCAAG
>NW_026057577.1:36078193-36090825 GCF_023721935.1 Panthera uncia
CAGTGTGCTAAACAGAAAAAATATGCAGCCGAGAATCCTTTATCCAGCAAGTCTGTCATTTAGAATAGAAGGAGAGATAAAGTTCTTCCCAAACAAACAAAAACTGAAGGAATTTGTCACCACGAAACCAGCCCTACAAGAGATCCTTAGGGGGATCCTGTGAGACAAAGTACCAGAGACATCACTACAAGCATAAAACATACAGACATCACAATGACTCTAAACCCATATCTTTCTATAATAACACTGAATGTAAATGGATTAGATGCGCCAACCAAAAGACATAGGGTATCAGAATGGATAAAAAAACAAGACCCATCTATTTGCTGTCTACAAGAGACTCATTTTAGATCGGAGGACACCTTTAGATTGAGAGTGAGGGGATGGAGAACTATTTATCATGCTCCTGGAAGCCAAAAGAAAGCTGGAGTAGCCATACTTATATCAGACAAACTAGACTTTAAATTAAAGGCTGTAACAAGAGATGAAGAAGGGCATTATATAATAATCACAGGGTCTATCCATCAGGAAGAGCTAACAATTATAAATGTCTATGCGCCGAATACCGGAGCCCCCAAATATATAAAACAGTTACTCATAAACATAAGCAACCTTATTGATAAGAATGTGGTCATTGCAGGGGATTTTAACACTCCACTTACAGAAATGGATAGATCATCTAGACACACAGTCAATAAAGAAACAAGGGCCCTGAATGATACATTGGATCAGATGGACTTGACAGATATATTTAGAACTCTGCATCCCAAAGCAACAGAATATACTTTCTTCTCGAGTGCACATGGAACATTCTCCAAGAGAGATCATATACTGGGTCACAAAACAGCCCTTCATAAGTTTACAAGAATTGAAATCATACCATGCATACTTTCAGACCACAATGCTATGAAGCTTGAAATCAACCACAGGAAAAAGTCTGGAAAACCTCCAAAAGCATGGAGGTTAAAGAACACCCTACTAACGAATGAGTGGGTCAACCAGGCAATTAGAGAAGAAATTAAAAAATATATGGAAACAAACAAAAATGAAAATACAACAATCCAAACGCTTTGGGACACAGCGAAGGCAGTCCTGAGAGGAAAATACATTGCAATCCAGGCCTATCTCAAGAAACAAGAAAAATCCCAAATACAAAATCTAACAGCACACCTAAAGGAAATAGAAGCAGAACAGCAAAGGCAGCCTAAACCCAGCAGAAGAAGAGAAATAATAAAGATCAGAGCAGAAATAAACAATATAGAATCTAAAAAAACGGTAGAGCAGATCAACGAAACCAAGAGTTGGTTTTTTGAAAAAATAAACAAAATTGACAAACCTCTAGCCAGGCTTCTCAAAAAGAAAAGGGAGATGACCCAAATAGATAAAATCATGAATGAAAATGGAATTATTACAACCAATCCCTCAGAGATACAAACAATTATCAGGGAATACTATGAAAAATTATATGCCAACAAATTGGACAACCTGGAAGAAATGGACAAATTCCTAAACACCCACACTCTTCCAAAACTCAATCAGGAGGAAATAGAAAGCTTGAACAGACCCATCACCAGCAAAGAAATTGAATCAGTTATCAAAAATCTCCCAACAAATAAGAGTCCAGGACCAGATGGCTTCCCAGGGGAGTTCTACCAGACGTTTAACGCAGAGATAATACCTATCCTTCTCAAGCTATTCCAAGAAATAGAAAGGGAAGGAAAACTTCCAGACTCATTCTATGAAGCCAGTATTACTTTGATTCCTAAACCAGACAGAGACCCAGTAAAAAAAAAGAGAACTACAGGCCAATATCCCTGATGAATATGGATGCAAAAATTCTCAATAAGATACTAGCAAATTGAATTCAATGGCATATAAAAAGAATTATTCACCATGATCAAGTGTGATTCATTCCTGGGATGCAGGGCTAGTTCAACATTCGCAAATCAATCAACGTGATACATCACATTAACAAAAAAAAAGAGAAGAACCATATGATCCTGTCAATCGATGCAGAAAAGGCCTTTGACAAAATCCAGCACCCTTTCTTAATAAAAACCCTTGAGAAAGTCGGGATAGAAGGAACATACTTAAAGATCATAAAGGCCATTTATGAAAAGCCCACAGCTAACATCATCCTCAACGGGGAAAAACTGAGAGCTTTTTCCCTGAGATCAGGAACACGACAGGGATGCCCACTCTCACCGCTGTTGTTTAACATAGTGCTGGAAGCTCTAGCATCAGCAATCAGACAACAAAAGGAAATCAAAGGCACCCAAATTGGCAAAGATGAAGTCAAGCTTTCGCTTTTTGCAGATGACATGATATTATACATGGAAAATCCGATAGACTCCACCAAAAGTCTGCTAGAACTGATACATGAATTCAGCAAAGTTGCAGGATACAAAATCAATGTACAGAAATCCGTTGCATTCTTATACACTAACAATGAAGCAACAGAAAGACAAATAAAGAAACTGATCCCATTCACAATTGCACCAAGAAGCATAAAATACCTAGGAATAAATCTAACCAAAGATGTAAAAGATCTGTATGCTGAAAACTATAGAAAGCTTATGAAGGTAATTGAAGAAGATATAAAGAAATGGAAAGACATTCCCTGCTCATGGATTGGAAGAATAAATATTGTCAAAATGTCAATACTACCCAAAGCTATCTACACATTCAATGCAATCCCAGTCAAAATCGCACCAGCATTCTTCTCGAAACTAGAACAAGCAATCCTAAAATTCATATGGAACCACAAAAGGCCCCGAATAGCCAAAGTAATTTTGAAGAAGAAGACCAAAGCAGGAGGCATTACAATCCCAGACTTTAGCCTCTACTACAAAGCTATAATCATCAAGACAGCATGGTATTGGCACAAAAACAGACACATAGACCAATGGAATAGAATAGAAACCCCAGAACTAGACCCACAAACGTATGGCCAACTCATCTTTGACAAAGCAGGAAAGAACATCCAATGGAAAAAAGACAGTCTCTTTAACAAATGGTGCTGGGAGAATTGGACAGCAACATGCAGAAGGTTGAAACTAGACCACTTTCTCACACCATTCACAAAAATAAACTCAAAATGGATAAAGGACCTGAATGTGAGACAGGAAACCATCAAAACCTTAGAGGAGAAAGCAGGAAAAGACCTCTCTGACCTCAGCCGTAGCAATCTCTTACTCGACACATCCCCAAAGGCGAGGGAATTAAAAGCAAAAGTGAATTACTGGGACCTTATGAAGATAAAAAGCTTCTGCACAGCAAAGGAAACAACCAACAAAACTAAAAGACAACCAACGGAATGGGAAAAGATATTTGCAAATGACATATCGGACAAAGGGCTAGTATCCAAAATCTATAAAGAGCTCACCAAACTCCACACCCGAAAAACAAATAACCCAGTGAAGAAATGGGCAGAAAACATGAATAGACACTTCTCTAAAGAAGACATCCGGATGGCCAACAGGAAAAGATGGTCAACGTTGCTCCTTATTGGGGAAATACAAATCAAAACCACACTCAGATATCACCTCACGCTAGTCAGAGTGGCCAAAATGAACAAATCAGGAGACTATAGATGCTGGAGAGGATGTGGAGAAACGGGAACCCTCTTGCACTGTTGGTGGGAATGCAAATTGGTGCAGCCACTCTGGAAAGGAGTGTGGAGGTTCCTCAGAAAATTAAAAATAGACCTACCCTATGACCCAGCAATAGCACTGCTAGGAATTTATCCAAGGGTTACAGGAGTACTGATGCATAGGGGCACTTGTACCCCAATGTTTATAGCAGCACTCTCAACAATAGCCAAATTATGGAAAGAGCCTAAATGTCTATCAAGTGATGAATGGATAAAGAAGTTGTGGTTTATATACACAATGGAATACTACGTGGCAATGAGAAAGAATGAAATATGGCCTTTTGTAGCAACGTGGATGGAACTGGAGAGTGTGATGCTAAGTGAAATAAGCCATACAGAGAAAGACAGATACCATATGGTTTCACTCTTATGTGGATCCTGAGAAACTTAACAGAAACCCATGGGGGAGGGGAAGGAAAAAAAAAAAAGAGGTGAGAGTGGGAGAGAGCCAAAGCATAAGAGACTGTTAAAAACTGAGAACAAACTGAGGGTTGATGGGGCGTGGGAGGGCGGGGATGGTGGGTAATGGGTATTGAGGAGGGCACCTTTTGGGATGAGCACTGGGTGTTGTATGGAAACCAATTTGACAATAAATTTCATATATTTAAAAAAAAAAAAAACAAAATCCAAAAAAAAAAAAAAAAAGAATATGTTTAGTTCCATAAGAAACTGCCAGATTGTCTTCCAAAATGACCATACCGCTTTGCATTCCTGCCAGCCACAATTGAGAGTTCTTGTTGCTCCCCATCTCCTGGCCAGCATGCAGTATTGTGAGTATTATGGACTTTGGCTGTTCTAATAGGCATGTAGTGGTATCTCATTGTCATTTCCACTTACATATGCCTGATGACCCATAACATGGAATATATTGTCCTATGCTTATTTATCATCTGTATATTTTCTTTTGTGAAGTTTCTTTTAAGGTCTTTGGCCCATTTTTTAATCAGGTTGTTTATTCTTGTTGGTTTTAGGAGTTCCTTTGTATACTTTGTATAACCATCCTTTATTAGATGTGCTTTTGCAAAGATTTTATCCTAGTCTGTAGTTTGTCTTTGCAGAAATTTAGTTTTTAATTTTTCTTTAAAGTTTTTTTTAATTTTTATTTTGTTAACTCATTTCTACGCCCAACATGGGGCTCAAACTCTTGACCCCAAGATCCAGAGTCTCATGTCCTACCGACTGAGCCAACCAGGTGCCCCAGTTTTTAACTTTAATGATATTCAACTTGTCGATTTTTTCTTTCATGGTTGCAGCTTACTTTTTAACTTGATGTCTAAGATGTGTCTTCTCTAAGATTCGTAGAGATGTTTCATGATACATTTCCAGATACCTACCTCACTCTCTGGGTATGTGTGGGCATGTTTACACATGAGCTTTATTTTTAATTATCTGGCAGTTTTTCTTTAGTTACTGCATTATCAGATTATCTGATCCAAATTTTGCAAGTCTGTTCATAGCTGACAGATTTTTTTTATTTTTATTTTTATAAATGTGCCCTTTGCTGATCAAAGTCTTAAGGGCTATTAACTGTGGAAGTATCCTTTTATAAATAACTTCTAGTTCAGGTTGGGATTTGGAGAGAGGGAAGGAAACCTTTCTTCATTTCTTTTATGTAGAGTTTTCAGCCCTGTGTTCTTTTTTAATTGAACAAATAGACTTAGGTGGCAGAATAGTATAGTTAAAGCATGGACTTTGGAGTTGGCTAAACTGGGTTCTAATCACTGCTTCACTATTTATGACATACAAATGCTAATTTAACTCTCCACACCTCAATTTCCTTATCTGTACTGTTAAATCCCTCATTCACCTATCATCACTGAGCATTTACTATATGGGAGGCACTACATAAACTGCTAGGGATAGGCATGGTCTTTGATTTTTTTGGAGCTTACATGTAAATGGAGGGAAAAAATAGTATAAAGTTATGCAAATTAACTAATATTAGCCAAGGACGTGGTAAGCTAAGGGCTAGACATGGATTAAGTGATAAGCCAAGTACTAGACATATTAAGCATTCAATAAATGGTAGATACTTTTTATAACATTATCATTAGCTTCTAAGTCTCCTGACCAGTCACTTTTGTCTTGTTTCAGTGCCTAGCATATTTCATAGCGCCTATCTGGCTTTTGTCTTAGGTAGGATTCTTCAGAAGCAAACTCTAAGAAAAGAATTATGTGCAAATAATTAATTAAGGAAGTCCTCCCAGGAGAAACATAACAAATTTGAGAAATCAGAGCAGTAAAGTAGAAGAAGCCAAGGAAGGGCAGGATTCATGCAAACTTCAGTGGAGGTGACCAGATGCTTCAGGAGACTCTAGAGGATAAATTACTCCTCAGAGCAGTTCAAGACAAGAGAGGTATCAATCTTTGTACCTGTCAGTAATTGTCTAATGGCATCAAGGGGAACTATGGTGGATAGAATATTGGCTCCCAAAGAATTCCATGCCCTAATCCCTGGAATGTATGAATATATCACCTTCCATGGCAAAGGAAAATTTGCAGATGTAATCAGGGGTATGAACTTTCAGATAGGGAGATTCCTCTGGGTTCACAGGGTGGGGTCAGTTTGGTCACCTGAGTCATTAAAAACAGAAAGTCTTTCCCAGCTGAGGTGAGAGGGAAATGTGAAGACAGATGAAGGGTCAGAAAGAAGTGATACTGTGGACTTTGAAAATGGAGAAAGTGGAGCTATAAGGCAGGGAATGCCGCAGGCTTTAACTAGTGGGGAAAAGACAGGAACCAGAATTTTCTCCAAGAGCCTCTAGAAGGAAATACAACCTGGCAACACCAAGTGAGAACCATGTCTGAAATGTAATTCTGTATTACCTACAGAACTGTATGGTAATAAATTTGCATAAACAGGGGTGCCTGGATGGCTCAGTGGGTTAAGCATCAGACTTCGGCTCAGGTCATGATCTTGCGGCTCATGAGTTTAAGTTCCACATCGGGCTCTGTGCTGACAGCTCAGAGCCTGGAGCCTGCTTCGGATTCTGTGTCTCCCTCTCTCTCTGCCCCTTCCCTGCTTGCGTTCTGTCTGTTTGTCTCTTTCTCTCTCTCTCAAAAGTAAAAAAAAAAGAAAAAAAAAGAAAAATATTAAATTTAAATTGAGAGACATGCACGGTCACCTGAGTGACTCAGTCTGTTGAGCATCTGACTTCAACTCAGGTCATGATCTCACAGCTCATGGGTTCGAGCCCCACGTGGGACACTAAGCCTGAAGTCTGCTTCGGATTCTTTGTCTCCCTCCCTCTCTGTGTCTCCCTAGCTAGTGCTTTGTCTCTGTCTCTCTCAAAATGCAAATAAACATTTAAAAAATTTAAATTTGTATAAATGAATAAGCTACTAAGTTGGTGGTAATTTGGTATAGCAATAGAAATCTAATATGGGGACATGAACTCCTAGGTATTTTAGGCTCTTTACTCTGCTCTCATGTGCAAGGCAACTCATTTTGACTGTGGAAAGTTCTCCAAAGAGCAGTGGCAGGTGCAGAAGTAGGAGGCTAGAGTACACCAAAGTAGAATGAACTCAAAAATGGTAACAGAAGATCTGGGGAGCCACCAACAGTGTTTGCTAAAGGGTGAAGTAAGTATTTATTAACTGAACGGATGGATGGATGAATGAATGAATGAATGAACCAACATATTTATGTAAACAACTGGAAGAGAGAGCTTATGTAAGAAATGACTTCTTACCACAGGTAGGCATGTTGGCAGTTCCCATTCAGAGTATTTAGTAACCAAGGTGTTCTTCTACATTTAATGCCTTCCCCTTGTTTTCAGGTTCTCCAAGGGGCCAGTGGGCTAGGAAAGTAGAAGTATTCTATAGACACAGTAAAAACAAGCAAACTTTAAAGTGATATTTATGCTGTAGAAATCCTCCAGAAAATTCAACAATTCTTTGGAGAATTTCATTGCATTCTGAGTACCTGACTTATAAACTGCTGTAACTAACCAGCTGGAGAATTCATCATCCTCTGGAGCATTTGGCTTGCTTGGCAGAAAAAAAGCAAAACAAAACTACCTAGGCATGGAGAAAAGAGAAGCCTTTAGAAACACATGTTTTGAGAAGTCAAAGTCAAGAAAAATAGGCTATAGGAATATTTCCCACTTTTTCTGTGGTCCTTCCCCCTCCCTATTTTCTGTTTTCCACTTTCTGTGATTGGGCAGAAATCCCAAATGAATTGTGTTTCCCATGGTTAAGTTAGAATAAAATCTATGTGTGTGAGTGAGTGATTCCATATCCATGTTTTCAAGAGTCAGGGAAAGATAGCTGAATGGAGTACAAAATATAAAGGAAATGAATTTGCTGATGTCCTGAGTTTTGGGATGTGATTTCTGTAATTTTACTTGGTTTCAGATCATCTAATCCCAATAGATGCTTTAAATCTAATAATAATATTTTTGGCTGCAAGTAAGAGAAAATGTAACCAAAGTAGGCTTAAACAATAAGGAATTTGTGATCTCTTAATAGGAATTCAGCAGACAGGACAGGTACAGGATTGATACAGTGATGCAGCTGAGGACCCAGGTGCTTTTCATATTTCTACTGACCATGTCAGACGTGCCTCTGGTCACAGCCCCAAGTTGAGTGCAAAGGTTCAGACATTATGTGCAGATATACTACGTAGGGTGAAGAAGAATTTTACTTTAGTGAGTTCCCTTTAACGTGGAGTAAAGTATTGTCAAGTTGCCTCCACACTACCCCAGCTTACTTTGGATCACATTCCATGTCCAAAAGACAGCAAGGCTTAGAAATTGAACATATGTAACACTGTTTTCAGACTTTACATTGGGAGATCGGTTCTGCCAGCAAGGAGGAAGATGAAATGATGGTGATGGCAGTTGGACATTCAGCCCTGGCTCTGGGACCTGGTTGTTGTGATAGTGAAATGGCATCATGTGGTTAAGTGCTTAGAATGGTGCTGACAGGTGCACCCAGGCTCAAGATGCCTTCTGGAACATGGTTCCTTGGCAGATAATTTTCTTCTGTGATAGCCATTTTAATGTCCAGTGGTAACACCAGTCCAATATCCAAACAACCAAGGCAGTGTTTAATTACTTAAGGAGACTCTCAGGAGCAGGTATGGGGCTATTGTTTTGCATGCAGTGAAAAATAGCCAAATATTCTTCTTCATTCCTTCATCTTCCCCTTTCTAACCGTCTCTTGCTGTCAAAGCTATTCCCCACTGTACTTGGGTCTTTCCCCAAGTCCTGTATCTCTGCATCCTTTTTCCTGTCTTCCTCCTTTCAGATGCAGCAATTTGTTACACAGATCAATTTAGTCTCTCTAGTCTTCTTTCATTTTTCCTTTTCACCCAATATCCTGATCAGCACAGTGAGGTCAGTAATGGAGCAAGCTAACATAAGCTTCTCTTAAGAGGCAAGGAATGAAATAGAATGTTATAAATAAATAAAATGGAGCAATGCATTTTTCTTTTCCCCTGTCACTGAGCTATTTGATGTTGCCTAGAAGTCCTAGACCATGGACCACTAACACTTTGGCAAAAACCTTCAAGCTTTTTCATTCCCTTCCCCAGGGAGGACCAAGAATGCAAACCACTTTGTCATTCATCATAAAAATCCACTGTTTCTGCCTTGCTGACAGCCTTGCTGAATTAGAATCACACCTCATGACCTACATAAAGATACATTGGCAAAATTTGAGGGAGGAAGGAAGAGGAGGAAGAAGGAAGAGACCCTAGTGATCTTAAACATGCTCAGTTGTCATCATGGTTTTAATTTCATTCTGCCCGTGGTGGATGGTGACCATACAGACCTGAATTCATCTTCACTTTAAAATTTTTATGCTCTATTTTGATGTTGCTCATATAAATGGGCACTCCATTTGGGTTTCTTTTTCTTTTGCCACTTGTCTAATTGTACCAGCTGCCCTCTAAGTTTGAAAGGAGAATTAGTTACATCCACCGTTAGTTTTATCACTTTTGTGTGTGTGTATTGTCTGAAAGGAAGTGCTCAGACACTTAATTGCCGAAACAAGTAAGTGCCTTGTACTTCGGGGATAATACTGCTGATGATGCCTTTAAAGGTATCCCAGTCATTGAAACTAGTGACTAGGTAGGAAAATCCAGGTCTCTTTATATCAGGTACATTCTATTACCATTTTGTTTTATTTATTTTTTAAAATGCTCATTTATTTATTTTGAGAGAGCGTGTCAGCTAGGGAGGAGCATAGAGAGAGAGAGAGAGAGAGAGAGAGAGGAGAATCTTAAACACGGTCCATGCTCAGTGTAGAGCCCAACTCAGGGTTCAGTCTCATGACTAACCTGACTGTGAGATAATGACCTGAGCCCAAATCAAGAGTCAGACGCTTTAACTGACTGAGCCACCCAGGTGTCCCACCCCTTTTCTTTCTTTCTTTCTTTCTTTTCTTTTCTTTTCTTTTCTTATTTAAATAATTTGAAGACTTCTTCACTCACGTCTTTCTTTTTTAAAAATAGTTGATATATCTACATCTGTATCTATATGTCTATGGAGAGGGTGATAGTGAGAGAGAATAGTTGGCATGCAATGTTACATTAGTTTCAGGTGTACGACTTAGAGATTTGACAAGTTTATACATTATGCTATGTTCACAAGTGTAGCTACCCTCTGTCCTGTTAAATTGCTATTGCAGTATCATTGACTATATTCCTTATGCTTACCTTTTTTTTCCTATGACTTATGCATTCCATAACTGGAAGGCTTTATCTCTCAGATCTTTTACTACTTTAGGACAATTAGAGCTTAAACAGAGAAATGTGTTATATACATAAGTGAGTCAACTTTGGGTTCTCCACTTGCTTCCTTTGAAGGCCAAGACTATCTTTTGGAGCTATGTATTGATTCATTGGAAAGAAGGCCATGTGAGGGGAAGCAGGTGGCTTTTATTTGCTTTCTATAGAACAAGGTAGAAGGAGAATCCCATTTCTGGCTGTGATGTAATAGGAGGACATCTTGGCCCATTTCTTTTGATATCAATCATGGGATCAAGGACACCAGAGTATAGGAGACAGAGGTCACAGAAGAGTTAGGGTGAGAGAGTACCAAGTCCTTTTTCACAAGAGGAATTGAGGCAGTTCTCTCTACACATTGGAATAAAAAAGGATAGTTTTGTTTTGAGTTCAAGGAAAGGTGATAAAAATAATAGCAAAAACTTCGTATGTTAAGCATTTCACACAAATCATTTCACACAGTCCTTAGTAAACCTCTGATGTTGATATTACTATTGTACTATTATTCTCATTTTATTGAGTAGGTAAGAGGTTTAGAGAGGTTATGTAACTTGTTTAGAGTTACACACCTGGTCCTAACCCCTATGTTATATGGCCTTTCTAATATGGTGTTAGGATTTATCAGTATCTTTATGGAGAGTGACATTGGAATACCTGTAATCAAATATGAGTATCTTCATTTCAACCAATTCATTTTCTATGACCAAAACATTCACATGTCAATAGGTTATCTGATTCACTAGATTCCTCTACTGAGAAATAGAAAAGTGTCCCATACTTTCTTTCCAACCTTATAAATACTGAGGAGTGATAAATTTTCACTTTTTACAGCTAGGTCCCTTGGCGTAGTGTTTTAGATAATGTGTATATGCTGGGATTAGAAAAATAGAAAGAGACAGAAGGTTTGGAGAGGAAATTAGATGGAAAGGAAAGGTATTTGTAACTAAACATAATAGAAAAATTAGAATTTCATTTTAAATGGTCCAAAAATACAGTGACATGTATTAATCTGTCTCACAAGAAAAATAATAATAATGCTGGTATTACCAGCACAAAATACAATTTTATTGTATGTGGAGAAATGAAAGTATGTAGCCAGAAAAACTGGTCAGGGATCAGTTGTGGCTGACTGTCTTAGAAATCAATATAGATTCCTTCATGATCAATATACCTGCATTGCTTCTCAACCAGTCAAGCCTAGTGGCTGTGGTTGACTTTAATGGAGCCACATGGCCACACTCAGATATGATCTAAATGCATGCTTGTATTATTACCAAAACATTTTCAGCCTCTCAAATGGAACATTGAATCAAAGAAGATATGGGCTCATTCAGAAAGTGTAGGGCAGTAAGTCTGTTGGGCTCCTGATATAGCAGGTTACTCCCTTGCTCAAATAGATCTAGATGTTTTATGTTTGGCATCATAAAACACCTCTGCTTCACTGTCATCCTTCAAATCCTTACTTCATATCTCTTTTTCCAAATCTTTGCAACCTTCCCTGAATGCTGCTGCTAATTTTGAATACCACTTTTTACAACTTACCAGTTGTACTCTTTAATATTCAAATTTCTTTGTACTGCTTCATTGAGATAATGTAGCAGGAAGCATCTTGTAATCCTCAGGGTATTTTGCAATGTAATTTATTGTATGACTATACACTATGTAAGTTATAATTGACTGTCCGTATTCATTCATCAATAAATAGTCATTGATTATTCACCCCATGGCAGACATCTTGGTAATTACAGGAGATATGAGATGAAGGAGCTATACCGTGAAGATGAAGGAGCCCCCACTAGTGAGGAGGGCCTGATCCTCTGGTGAAGAGTATAGCCATCGAAGCCTATAATTAATATCAGTGTGTCTGGGTGAAGCAGAATTCTCCCAAAGCATTTCATGTTATATGGTACTCCATTAGAAGCAGACATTTGCTAGGATAAGTGGAGAAAGACAGGCCAAGTGGAATGTCTAGCAGATCCAGAGTAAGGTTTAACCATGCTTAGGAAATGGTGAGGAGTTTGATGACAATACGTGGTGAGGAAGGTGGAGCAAGGTAAGAGAGGGAAGTAGAATCAGTGAGACTGTCAAGGACCTTGACAGAAATGCTGGAAGACGCGGGACCTTCCGTTCCCTTCCGTTCCCTTCCGTTCCCTTCCGTTCCCTTCCCTTCTGTTCCTTTCCCTTCCCTTTCCTTTTACCTTTTTTCTCTTCTCTTCTCTTCTCTTCTCTTCTCTTCTCTTCTCTTCTCTT
>NW_026057577.1:36090835-36108055 GCF_023721935.1 Panthera uncia
TTCTCTTCTCTTCTCTTCTCTTCTCTTCTCTTCTCTTCTCTTCTCTTCTCTTCTCTTCTCAGAGACAGAAAGAGAGAGCAGGGAGGGGCAGAGAGAGGGAGAGAGGATCCTAAGCAGGCTCTGCACTGCCAGCACAGAGCACAACATGGGGCTCAAACCCACAAACTGTGAGATCATGGCCTGAGCCAAAACCAGGAGTTGGCTGCTTAATCAACTGAGCCACCCAGGCACCCTGAAATGGGATTTTTTTCTAAAGGAAGAATTTTAGGTAGAGAAATTATTTGATTGGAGCCCCATGGAGATTGCGCTAAAGGAAGTAAGGCCACAGGTAAGATCAATTGCAGCTATTTAAGTAGGTAAGAAGAAAGACAGTCAATTCTTGAACTAGACCAGAGTGTATACCTTGACTTATTGATAAACCCTGAGTTCTTTGTGGGAACATCAGGTATAGGTTAGGTTTTGCTGGTATCTTTCTTTGTTCCTCATATAATTCTACATACATAGTAGGTTCTTGGAAAACACTTGCCTTGTAAATAGATTGGGATCCACCTCTACCCTAAAATTTTACGTGCACAGCAGAGTCAGGACCCAGTGAACAGGATGACTTTGATAAAGCTCTGTCATTTTTAGCATGGAAATTACCACTTTGGGGATCACCCAATGAATAAAACAGTGTCTTGATGATTCTCTTGGCAGCAGAGTGGCTGAAGTTTGTCCGTCACAAACTCATCTTTTGGTATCTTCAAAAAAGTAGCCTTTAAAGTTTTAGATATGTCTAAGATTCATGGAGATGAAAACAAATCTCAAAATCATGTATTTATTTCATTTTTATTCAATTTTATTTTACTATTATTGTTTCTAATAAGAGTGATAGTTTTCATTTATTGGATGCTTATTCTGTGCAATCCCTCTTGTAAGTACCCGGGGATATCATCTCATTTAACTTTTTTAAAAAAGTTTGTTTATTTATTCATTTATTTGTTAGAGAGACAGACAGACAGACACTGTGTGGGGGAGGAGCAGAGACAGAAGGAGAGAGAGGATCCCTAGCAAGCTCCACTCTGACAGCACAGAGCCTGATGCAGGACTCAATCCCATGAACCATGAGACCATGACCTGAGAGGAAATCAAGAGTCAGACACTTAACCAACTGAACCACCTGGGCACCCCTCTCATTTAACTTTTTATACAATCATTTTGAGGTAGGTTTTATTATAATCTCATTTTCAAAGTGAAGAAATTGGGGCACAGTTTAAATAACTTGTCTAAGAGCAACAGCTAGAGGAGAAGAGTTTTCAACCCAGGTTTTCTGACCCCGAAGCACATTCATCACCATACAAAACTGGAGAGACAAGCACATTTAACACAGCACAGTAGTTTAGTGCTGGGACTCTAATAGTATCATTGTGATGACATTGTAAATTTTGAGAGACTCTTGGCAGGCTTCACAGAGTAGAAAAAAAAAAAAGAAGGAAGAAAAGAAGGGAAAAAGAGAAAGACTGAGAAATGGTTTCCTAACAAGAATATATGCTGTCACAGTAAGTGTGAAATCAATATTTTTGAATGAGATGACATATGAAGGACAGAAACAATGGAGGATTTATGGCAGAGAGTGAAAGAGGGCCCTCCACCATGGCTTTGGATTCCATCCCTCGTATGGAAAAACCATCCACATCCACTTAGAGTATAAGAGTTTTTGGGAGTTTCAGCTTCATTTACTCGTAATCTGTTTCTAGACCTATTAAGAAATTCATAAATCTTCACCCACTGATTTTTCTTTTGGGTCAGAATTAGCTGAAATGACTCTAGCTTCCCAAATAGTTATCATACTTCAAATACAGTATCAAAAAAAGAATAAATTATAAAACAGCTTTTTTTGTCTAATTCTGGATCTGAGATTCTTACACTCAGTAAAAGCAATTGCTCTCTGTATGAAATATGTTCTCAAATAACATGCAAGATTATACCACAGTTGTATGTGAAGGATTGAATGTTTTTGATAATTTGATACAGGCAGAATGATTAAAAAGCCCCCTCACCTCTTCCTTCTTCATTGTTCTGTCTCTTTTAATTTGGATCCCTTTGGGTTGGCTATAACTGGAGGAAAAGAAGAGGGGTCTATAGAATGAGCAGCAGGATATTGGGAAATATGGAAATCATTTCTATATTGTAGGGGAGAAATCTAATTACCTCTTTCAGTCATTCATCAGTTTTTCCTCTCTTCTGTTTTGTTTAGTATTCAGTTATATAACTGGCATCATTAGAGCATTAGTGCCTCCTTTCACAAGGCATGTGGTTGCTGGTCATTAGCAATCTTGATAGACATGTCAAAGAAAGCAGACCTAAGATTGCCAGCAAACTTTCTCTCCACAGCAGAATAGCTGGCTTTCTCTAGTTAACCCATTGTTTTCTGCAAATGTCATTGGAATTGTATTTCTGATGTAAACCCCCTATGCTTCAACTAACTGTTAGTTACCCAAGCCTTGGAAGTGATTCTTCCTCGAGAGTGGTAGTGAAGCATTGCTTTATAGGCCTTTGAGATGTATGTTAAATCCATTATGTTTTGTTAAAAACTCAATTAGCCCTTTTAAGATTCTTTTTTTTAGTGTATCACTTAGTTCTCTAATTTTCCCCTCATACTCCTGGATTTTTTTATCTCTCTTTCTTTCAGCTTCCTTTTTCTCCATAACTTTATCTTCTAGTTCACCTATTCTCTCCTCTGCCTCTTCAAGCCGAGCCATCGTGGATTCCATTTTGTTTTGCATTTCGTTTAAAGCGTTTTTCAACTCCTCGTGACTGTTCCTTAGTCCCTCGATCTTTGTGGCAAGAGATTCTCTGCTGTCCTGTATACTGTTTTCAAGCCCAGCGATTAATTTTATGACTATTATTCTAAATTCACTTTCTGTTATATTATTTAAATCCTTTTTGATCAGTTCATTAGCTGTTGTTATTTCCTGGAGATTCTTCTGAGGGGAATTCTTCCGTTTGGTCATTTTGGATAGTCCCTGGAGTGGTGAGGACCTGCAGGGCACTTCCCCTGTGCTGTGGTGTATAACTGCGGTTGGTAGGCGGGGCCGCAGTCCGACCTGATGTCTGCCCCCAGCCCACCGCTGGGGCCACAGTCAGACTGGTGTGTGCCTTCTCTTCCCCTCTCCTAGGGGTGGGATTCACTGTGGGGTGGTGTGTCCCGTCTGGGCTACTTGCACACTGCCAGGCTTGTGGTGCTGGGGATCTGGCGTATTAGCTGGGGTGGGTAGGCAAGGTGCACAGGGGCAGGAGGGGCAGGCTTAGCTCGCTTCTCCTTAGGTGATCCACTTCAGGAGGGGCCCTGTGGCAGCTGGAGCGAGTCAGATCCGCTGCCGGAGGTTTGGCTCCGCAGAAGCACAGAGTTGGGTGTTTGCACGGAGCGAGCAAGTTCCCTGGCAGGAACTGGTTCTCTTTGGGATTTTGGCTGGGGGATGGGCGGGGGAGATGGCGCTGGCGAGCGCCTTTGTTCCCCGCCAAGCTGAGCTCTGCCGTCTGGGGGCTCAGCAGCTCTCCCTCCCTTTGTCCTCCAGCCTTCCCGCTTTCTGAGCAGAGCTGTTAACTTATGACCTCCCAGACGCTAAGTCGCGCTTGCTGTCGGAACACAGTCCGTCCGGCCCCTCCGCTTTTGCCAGCCAGACTCGGGGGCTCTGCTTGGCCGGCGAGCCGCCCCTCCGCCCCGGCTCCCTCCCGCCAGTCCGTGGAGCGCGCACCGCCTCGCCGCCCTTCCTACCCTCTTCCGTGGGCCTCTAGTCTGCGCTTGACTCCGGAGACTCCCTTCTGCTAATCCTCTGGCGGTTTTCTGGGTTCTTTAGGCAGGTGTAGGTGGAATCTAAGTGATCGGCAGGACGCGTTGTGAGCCCCGCGTCCTCCTACGCCGCCATCTTCCGGAACCTCCTCGCCCTTTTAAGATTCTTTAGGGCCTCCAGGTGGGGAGGGATTGTTCAGAGATGGAAATGAATTGTGAGTGTGCAGCATGGACCATGGGAATGGTACAAGGTTCAGCCTCTTGTCAAAAATAAAAGTTCCAAAAGTGATTGGGCTTTTTATGTGTGTTATCTCAGAGTGATATGTACCTGTTTGGTTGTCATAAAAATATTGTTATATTGTTTGAAATTCCTAAATTGGTATTTAACCGGGCTGGGGTTCAGGCTCTCCATCAAATAGCTCTGTGGCATTGGGAAATCATTTCTCCTCTCCAGCTCCCATCCTCCTGTTTCATGTGAATTGGCTGAATTTAGGAGTTTAAACTCAAATGCCACTAGAGACCTGGAAAACAAACAAACAAACAAACAAACATAAGACAAAAGGTAGAAATAAAGTCTGGGGCAGTTGGAGAGTGTATGTCAACCTGGCTTAAAGGTATTACAGCCTAAAATCCTTAAAATATCCTGTCACAGAAAATATGTCTGTGGGCAATGTTTGGCCATAGCTGTCAGTTTACCACCACCTGATCTACCACTCCCCTCCCCCCTTTTTTTCTTTTGGTCTAAATTTTCTGGTTCTACAAAATATAAGAAGGTAATGAAAGACATACATGAACTACCTTATAGCAAACAAGGACAAAGCAAATTATGTGAGGATAAAAACTGGCTTAGTTTAGATAGAACAAAAAAAAAAGACCAGAGTGTCATAGTTAAATGTCAGTGGAAAGGGAATCACTAGTGTATTCGTGTTGCACCGAAAAGAAAAGGCAAGAGAATCCTGAAATGCGTCATGAGGAACATGTCATACAGCATTGATAAGTCATTGTCCCACTGTCCTCAGCTTTGATCTGACCCTCATGGTGGGGGAATCCAGATGTGGTCAGTGACCCTTAAAAGGATGTGAAGAAGCTGAGAGGCACCCAGAGCTTAAAAAAATGAATAAAATGTTTCTTTGGATGAAAGGCTAAAGATGTTTGAATTTATTAGCCTGGAGAAGAGAATCTGGGTTAATTATGCTTCAGGGATATGATGTATTTTCATGTTGAGAATGTAGTTTTCTCTCTATTTGTGAGTGAAGACATTAGCCAGAATAAGTGAACCTAAATAAAAGCACTGGGACTGTGAGTGTGTATTAGGAGGAATAGTAGCTTGAATAGTAGGGTGGTAAAATACTGGAAGGATCTACTGAGAGATGCGGTCATGTGTTGTCCTCAGATCATCAAGTAGACAAAGGTAGGTAATGAATCTGGTTATTCTAAAGGTAAGGAGGGACATTTCAGCAGTCCAGTCTGGGACTGTCTTGACCGATCTTACCACCTGTGGTTGCGCCCCTCAGTCGTAACAGATGGATCTCACACAACACGAAGGCCAAAGGGCTTCTTGAGATACTGGAAACAGAAACCTCACAGCCAGCGAGAGTATCAAAAAAATTTTTTTCCCCCTGCGCTGTCCTTTGCTGGACAAGTAGACCTTATTTTTATGTCTGTATGGTTGACCTGACATGTGGGAAACTCTGCATTTAGAGTTCCTTAGAGCAGGAGAACAAACTGACTTACCATCTCTTCACTCCAAGCCTAAATCCCCAGGACAGAGATTCCATTATGTCTCACCTGGGGCAAGTATTCATCTTGATCCAATAAACTGTTTCTTGGGGTAGAAGTTCCTGGGTAGGAGAATCCACCAGCACATGTGGTGTTATAGGATGAATGGTGCCCCTCACAATTCATATGTTGAAGCCCTAACCCTCAGTACTGCAGAATATGTCTGTATTTGGAGAATAGGCCTATAAAGAGAAAAATTCAGGTAAATTTTGGGCCCTAATCTGATCTAACTAGTGTCCTTATGAGAACAGGAGATGTGGATGCACAGAAAGAGACTGGGGCACATGTACACTAAGGAAAGACCATGTGAAAATAAGGAGGGCATCTGAAGCCAAGGACCGAGGCCTTAGGAGAAAACCAAGCCTGCTCACACCTTGATCTTGGACTTCTTGCCTCCAGAGCTGTGATACAATAAATTTCTGTTGTTTAAGCCACCCAGGCTGTGGTACTTTGTTATGGCAGCCCTGGAAAACTAATATAGATGGTCATTGTAGTGCTCGGAGAAGTAGAGTTTATTGTGGACTGAATAGACCCCACAAAATCTGCTGCATCACTATAATCCTTATCATTACTCTATATCAGCAGCAGGTGATGATTACAGAGAGACTTATCCAGCCATAGTACCCCACTCCCCTTGCTAGGAGTTTGTAACTGGGTCCAGTATCATGCTTTTCTAGGTCTGGAACAGAGAGTTCAGCTCTGTCTTGCTTTGTTTCTCAATTATTCTCAATATCCTCTGGAGTGTACTTGATTGGAACAAAAACTTTAGGAAAGGAGGCAGTCATAGTATTTGGTGCTTTTGCAAACTGGCTCCTGTGGCAGGACACCTATCATGATCGTCCCTGCTGTTTCTGCCCAGCAACATAGCCTTTGGGAGTCTTGTCCTACCCTCTGTGCTTCCCCGCTTTTGACTTCCACTGGTAGAGCTTCGCGTAGGGTGGAGTTAGTTCACAGCCCACTTCATGCCAGTGATTGCCATTGGGACTGTCTTCACTGTTCTGCGGGCTTTACAAACTCCTCAGCAGATAATAAATGTGTAAGGATTAAATGACTTTTACTTGGCCTGAATTGCTCACATCATTTCCTCAATTTTCTACTTGACTTGGGCTGTGGGGACCTGCCTTGGGATTGCCTGGGAATGTAGAAACAACTCTTGGCATCATTGAATCTCACCTAAACCTCCACTTTCCCTTAGGATCTTTCCTGTTGGCTATCAAGCCTTTCTAAAGTCTCCAAAATAGGATTGGATACTCTAGCTGTTTTTTATAGGAGGTCAGAGTTTCTCCCCTCTGGAAACTTCTTTGCCGTGCTGTAGACAAATATGTTCAATTACATAGTTGTTGTTGTTGTTGTTGTTGTTCTTCTTCTTCTTCTTCTTCTTTTTAAGTTTGTTTGTTTATTGTGTGTGAGTGTGTGTGTGTGAGAGAGAGAGAGATAGAGGGCTCGAGCAGGGGAGAGGCAGATAGAGAGAGAGAGAGTGAAAGAATCCCATGCAGGCTCCCTGCTGTCAGTGGACACAGGGACATGAACTCATGAACCGTGAGGTCATAACCTGAGCCGAAATCAAGAGTCAGATGCTTAACTGACGGAGCCAATCAGGTGCCCCTTGTATAGTTCTTTTTTTTTTTATGTTTTATTTATTTTTGAGAGAGAGTGAGTGGTAGAGGGGCAGAGACAGAGGGGGACAGATGATCTGAAGTGGGTTCTGCAGTGACAGCAGTGAGCCTGATGCTGGGCTCAAACTCACCAACTGTGAGATCATGACCTGAGCTGAAGTCAGATGCTTCACTGACTGAGCCACCCACATGTCTCCCCTTACATAGTTATTCTTAACATACCAGAGTCAAAGAAAAATTCTGTCCCTCTTTATCTCACCTAGGCATATAATTCCTTTCCTTGAAATGGTTGATGGCTTCCCACCACTTAGAGAATAAAGCCCCATTCCTTTGTGTGTTATTCAGAGATTTCTAATCAGACACTGACCCACCTTTCTGGCCATGTCTATAACCATACACCAGCCTCACAAGGAGACATGTTGTTGCTCAGTCATCGCTTCCCATTCCTTTAGTGGTGTGACTTTCTCTATCTAAAGCACCTTTGCTCTCATCACTATCTCTCTCAGTCTATCTCTGAAATCCCACATCAGATGTGATCTCCATAAAAACCTGCTCAGTCTCTCAAATGGGAATGAATCACTTCTTGAGTTACCACTCATGATTTTTATAACTCCATTAGAGCCTGGCCTGTTCACAGATGCATTATTTCAGTTAAGAGTGTTTACTTTGGCATTTTCCACTCAACTCCTTGAGGACTGGACAGCATCTTGTCTTCCTATAGATATACCCCACCCAGTATCCATCCAGTGCTTTTACAATCACAATTATCATTTATTGAGCACTTACTGTATACCACACAGTATGTTAAGAGCTCAACATACATACTTTATTTAATAGGCAATATTTTGGGGTGCCTGGGTGGCTCAGTCAGTTGAGCATCCGACTCTTGTTTGACTCAGATCATGATCCCAGGGTCTTGGGATGGAGCCCTCCATTGGGCTCCATGCTAAGCATGGAGCCTGCTTAATATTCTCTTCCTCTCTCCCTCTGCTCCTCTCCCCTGCTCACAATCTCTCTCTAAAATAAAATTAAAAGAAATAATAGGCAACATTTTTTTTAAATGAAGCCACTAGACTTAGAGAGGTTGAGTAACTTCTCTAAAAGTATACCATTTGTGAATGGTGGAGGCAAAATTCAAACCCATTTCTCTGTGACTTCTCAGGAGGCTGGTCTACAGTGCTGCCTTTCGGCCCTCAGTACATTCATGCTGAATTGATATGGATGAAATAGGCTTTCCATTTTATTTTATTTTATTTTATTTTATTTTATTTTATTTTATTTATTTTATTTTATTTTATTTATTTTTTAAAGTAATCTTGGCGCCCAGCGTGGGGCTTGAACTCACAACCCTGAGATCACGAGTTGCATGTTCCACCGACTGAGCCAACCAGACACCCCAGGCTTTCCATTTAAAAAACCTATTTATGTTAAGGCGAGTTCACAGAACAGCCCCAGTCACAATTGCTGTTGTTGCAGCTGCCACTTTTGCTACCAACTTCCTTTTCTAATTCCCAGCCAAGAAAGTTGCCTAATGGAGGTTCAGGGAGATTAAGAGCCCCGAGTGTCATTAAGGATCGAGGTGCATTGCTGATCTTGGCCCAGCCCTGCGGCAGCTGAACAAAGGTGATGTGTTGGATGCATTTGCCATGCTAAGGAAAGAACAGCTGAATGTTAACCAGCACATTAATCATGCTGACAGATGGTCTGCCTGGCTCGGGCTCTTAAACAGACTCTTCATATCTCATAAGCTCACTGCTGTGTACCTATTAGTCTGAAGGGAATAATATGAGATACAGGTTTAGATGGTGAGCCAGGCAGTCTTATTAATAGCGAGAAGAATAGATTAGGCTCTCCAAAAATTTAACTGCCTTTATTCTGTTTGCTCAAGACACCGACCCTTTTATTTCTGTCATAGCATTCCCCTCCCCCTCCACTCACACATATCAGCACCTTTAAAATATATGCTCACATTCTGGTCCCACAGCCAAAACGTTCCCCAGTTACAGCTTCACACATAGCACTGAAAATGGCTACCGCCAACTAGTCAGGTAAATGTATATTCTGAGGAAATTTTCTGTCCCTTGGCTTTATTTCTGCTGGCTCAGTGGGCAGATTCTAATTTGAACCAGGCAAAATTTAGCCTGCCTGAGGCTGGTGGGCAGGTGTTGATTTTTGTGACTGGGCTGCTTGAATTGCTAGGGCATCCAGATATTCCAGGCTGACATCACCTCAATAGGGCACTCAAGTTCCATCTGAGGAGTCTGGGGTCTTGGTGAATCCCATCATGCACTGATGTGACTGACAATGCTCTGACCTATCATTTGTGGCGATATATATTTCTATGTATTGATATCTGTGTATATGAACTATCTATTTACCTGATCTCTCTCATTCTTTTAGAGAGGAAGAATTCTTTATGTATATCATTTTCTGTGTATTCATTCTATATATCATTCTATATCTATCGTTCTGTATCTGTCTATAAAACTTAATTTATTTTTATTTCTGTATGGTATCATTGTGTATATTTAAGAAATAAGTTGTGAAATCTTTTTTGGTCTTTTATGAAATTTTTTTCTTCTTTCCAAATGAGGCCCACTCAACTTAAAGGATAAACATAGACACAAAGATTGAGAAAGCCTCCATTCTTGAAGTGTGGTGGGCAAGGATGGAAGAAAGAAACTTGTTAAAAAAATAGTGAAAGCCAAAGAGAACAAAGTGTAACAGTGTCTCCCACCAGCCTATTTTTGTTTTTTAATAAGAGAATTAACTTTCTATTGAGAAATTAACTTCTATTAACTTCTTCTACTCTGCATTGGGCAGTTCTTACTTGGGTCTCATTGAATCCTCACACTAGATCTTTGAGATGGGTTTCATCATCGCTTTCACACAGAGACTGAGAGCCAGAACAAGTAACACGGCCAGTCACAGATTGTCAAGTGCTAGGGTGGGGATCTAATGTGGGCTCATCTGATCCTGATGCTCTATGGAGGATGTACTGTGATAAACTGTCACATTTCTGAACACATTTCACACTGCCTCTTCTCTGAAACAAACCAATTAATAGTGAGAGGAGGTGAAATGTTAGAAGGAATCAATACATTCTCCTTTATTGCAGCGTTTAATGGACAGTTCTTTGCCAAACTGCCCAGTGCACTCTTAGAATGCCTAAATTTGAAACTCTTGATCAATACACCCTACAACTCCAGAAGGGAAGATAGCCACCTAGAGTAACATCCTCTTGACTGAACATCTAGGGCATTCATACCTCCTCTGAGGTTTTTTTTTTTTGTTTGTTGGTTGTTGTTGTTTTGTTTTGTTTTTCCCAGGCAGAGAAGATAACAGCGGTTCAAAGTCAAGCTGATTTCTTGTAAAACCCAGGAGGTGTGATGTGGGTTGACACATTCTTGGCATATTTTGAATGAAGTCTTCATTGGTAACATTTGAATCTTCCAAACCTTGTTAGTTTGGGAAATGAGCCAGGTCAATTTGTAATCCTGATGACAGAGTCCTGAGACCAGACAAACTTCTGTTACTGTTTTGGGCCAAAATATTAGTACTCAATCCACTGGAGGTCTGGATACAGATGGCAGAATAGACCTCAGAGACATATCCTGGAGGCTGTACATCTGCTCAGCCAACCCATAGAGCCATGGCTTCTTAAAACTCACATTCCATGCCTAAATTTGAGAGTCTCCCAAGGATATCCTAAGAGAAGTGGTTGATTTGAGGTGTGCTTAGTGGGATATACAGAGACACACTTATTTGGGAGCATTTATTTCTTTGGGAACTTACTGAATAACGTGGAAGCAGAAGAAGGGTGAGAGGGGAGAGGAGTAGAGGGAAACTTGTATACAGTGCCATTTAATTTATTTTTAGTTCTGTATGGTGTCATTGTGTATATTTAAGAAATAATTTGTGAAATCTTTTTTGGTCTTTTATGAAATTTTTCTTCTTTTCCAAATGTGCTTTTTCTTAAGCCAGGAGAAACACAAGTTTTGTTTTGTTTTGTTTTGTTTTTTTAATTACTTAAAATCCTAATGATTAAAACTGGATATTAAAGTCCAATTCATATGACTGACCTCTCCAATATACAGGGGAATACCATAAGCTTAGAGCTGAGGCCCTTGAGTTTTCTATATTTTTTACTCTCTCCACTTTGTGTGGCTCAATTGGTTGGTGAACGTTGAAAGTTACCAAAACTGAAATGCCTCAAGAGATGTTAGGGTATCTTTCTCCCACCCTTGTTCCTGTG
Source organism: Panthera uncia (assembly GCF_023721935.1). NCBI lineage: Eukaryota > Metazoa > Chordata > Mammalia > Carnivora > Felidae > Panthera > Panthera uncia. The sequence goes on from NW_026057577.1 coordinate 36,102,258, forward strand.
TCCACCTAATGTTCAGTCCCATTGGACAACTGTAGGGACTGGAAAAGAACATTCCCCACAGTGCCAAGGCACACTCTGCTTCACAAGACTGCAGTGGTGGCTTCGTGGTATTTTTAAACAGTGGTTTAGGTCTATTGTGATTGATTTTCCAACTCCTATCCGTGATTGGCCTTTCCCACCAAGACCATTCATAGTAATCCTAGTCTTCCCTTTGATTGGTTTAGCTGTGGGCTTACCGGGTCAGTTGGTCTCCTGAGACTTGCCTGAGGCTCTTGACAGCCAGTCTCTGGGAGACTCCACCTCCCCATCTTTAAAGTGGAGACATTAGTAGTACCTAACTTATGGATTATTATAAAGATTACATGAGTTATTGTTTAGTAAATACCGAGCACATAATAAACACTCAGTGAAAGGACTGTTATTGTTTTTTAAAATGTGGTTGCCTTGGGGTGCCCGGGTGGCTCAGTAGGTTGAGCATCCAACTTCAGCTCAGGTCATGATCTTGCAGTTCGTGCGTTCGAGCCCCATATGGGGCTCTGTGCTGACAGCTCAGAGCCTGGAGCCTGCTTTGGATTCTGTGTCTCCTCTCTCTGCCCATCCCCTGCTTGTGCTCTGTCTCTCTCTGTCTCTCAAAAATGAATAAACATTTAAAAAAAATAAAATAAAATAAAATGTCCTTGACTTTTATCCAGACATTCTGCTTCTAGGAAGTATGCTGAAAACATAATTAGTTATGAATGTGAGTGAAAAAATATATATAGTTATAGATAGATGTTCATTATAGTATTATTTATAATTGGGAACTGAATTATCCAAGAACTGTACAAGAGTAATTCACAATGAAGTTTTCACTGCAAGGAATACTCTGAAGCCATTAAAAGTCCCTTAGAAGAATTTTACTCAGTGACAGGGCAAGTAGTTTATGATATGTTATCTTACAAAGAGCAGATTGTTTTCCAAAGATAGATAGAAATAAGATGCAACTATATACCCGTAAAAATACAGGTATATGAAGACAGGCAGGATATCTACCAACAGTGGCAGAAAGATGTTTTTAAAAATTACAGGCCTTAAAACACTATACAAGTAATACATATTTAGCAGTACTTTTTTAAGACAGAAAAATATAGATATTTAGAAAATCACCTCTAATCTTACAGAATGTTGACAAAATCTGGGAGAAATGACTTTTAAATCTTAAAAGATTATCTCTATTTTCTTGTGTCTATTAACAAGCATTTCAAACCTTTCCTGCATGAAAATGCATTGCCATTTTACCTTTTAAAGCTACTAAAGGTATACACTGCTAAAAACATTTGGCCACAGATTTCTGCTGGCACTCTAATCAACTCCATTCTGCAAATATTTGTAAAGAGCCTACTAGATGCCAGGCCCTTTATTAGATGGCTCACAAAAATATACGGTGTCGGCTCTTTTAGAGTTAAGACTGTATCAAATCCTCCCAAAGCACAGAAAAAGGAACTGCATTTGACTTGGTTGTCTCTGTTAATCGAGGTGGGAGCTGGGGCTTTGCTTCCCCATGTCCCTTCTGCCACGTACACAGGGGTTGAGCCAAAGGCTCCCAGACAGCTGCTCAGTGCCATCAGTAATGTCCATCATCCTTTATCCTTAGCACTCCTCACCCTGGTTACACATACACAATTGAAGCAAAAATAAAAGTGACTTCCGGTGCAGCTTCAACTAACCTCCTCTTCGAATGCATTTCTGTCCTATGTCCTCCCATGTATACGTGCTGGAGCTGCCTGCCTCTTCCTGAGGAAGGGAGCCAAGGTGATTTTAGGGGCTTCCCTTACTTTGTTCATTCACTGATATGTCCTCAAAATGGAATACGATTTTCAGTCTAATTTTTTAGAATGAACACACAGAAGAAGAGAGGAATCTTAGTCTTGATCTTTGCTCCTGTAAATGAGGTGTCTTCCACAAAGGGTCAGTATAAGATGGTGCCTGTGAGGAAAGTGCTGGAGGACCCTCTGTTGGAAGGGCTGTGGAGGATTCTTATTTATCCCCTTCCTGAGCATTTCTCATGGACTTCAGAGTGGCTGTAAAAACATGATGGCAACACAACTTCCCCTTCTGTGAGAGGAAGTGACAAGGCAAAGGAAACTTGTTTTGACTTTTCTTTTAAGTTTATTTATTCTGAGAGAGACAGACAGCGAGCGAGCGAGCATGTAGGGGGCAGAGACAGAAAGAGCGGGAGAGAGAGAATCCCAAGCAGACTCTGCACTGTCAGCACAGAGCCCGATGTGGGGCTCAGTCCCACCAACTGTGAGATCATGACCTGAACAGAGATCACGTGTTGTATGCCTAACCAATTGAGCCACCCCTGAGAAAGCTGTCAAACTTATGTGTCCTAAGCAGTCTGTAAGGGACACTTTTAATAATTCTACTTCTGCCAGTGGACTTCAGTCCCAAGTGTAGGTGAGAAAGGTAAGCGTAGTCATGATGGCAGGAGGTTGGACTGACAAGACAGCATTGCAGAAAAAAGGGTATAATATGTATGGCGATGTAGGGTACCAAGAAAAGCTGATGGAACATGATTGTTGAATTGGCGGTGGAAGTGAGTGACAATGTTTGGGGTTTGTTTTCTATGGCTGTGATGAGGTAAGAGATCAGTACAAAACAAACAGCAGGAATATTAAATATACTAAAACAAAGAAACAAAAAAGCACATTAGCATTGATGGGTCAGATTCCCATAGCATCCATCTGCTGCTAGACATAAGTGTTAATAAAATCTCAACTTTTGCCATCAAAAATTTTCTGCCAAACATAGCCAAACATATTATGTCTTAAGCTAATGGTGAACATTTTTTACCTTGATGGCCTTGGGGCTCCTGGGGCATGAATGAACCTTAGCTTGTCCCTGTGATCACACATGAAAATACCAAACCCATCACTCGGTTTTATTATCAGAGGGTAGATCAGAATTTAGAAAGTGCAGCTACAGTTTGTCGTTGTTGTTGTTTTTTCAGATTCTGGTGACAGGAGCAATTGCTACAGATTTATGAATGCTGTTACTTTAATTTAATGGTACTCAAGATATAGGTAAATCTTATAAACAATACTGCTCTTCCCTGTTTGGGAGCCAGGAAGTGATGACTGACTTCTTTATGATTACAACATCCTTGTCGTGGCAAGCTGAAAATTTATGTGATAAAGTTGATCCACGCGGGTAGTCAACCTGGAATATTCAGAGCCTCCAGAACTATTTTTGCCTCTCAGTGGTAGTGGTGTTGGTAGTGGTAGTAAACTTTTACGGAGCCCACAGTATGCCAGGTGCTGTCAGTTATATTCACACTGACAGGGGTCTCGAATTACTGTTTGGTATGTATTATCTTATTTTGTTTTTGCTGTAACCCATTGAGGCAGATGCTTTTATTATTCCTGCATTTTACAGATCAGAAACTGAGATTTAAAGGGATCTGTTAACTTGTTTAAGAGGTAAACAGCAAGTTTAGACTTGGAAAGCCGAGTATCAGGCACTATGCAGTTAAACGCCCATTTGTAACGATCACTGGAATTATCAGAATAATTTCCCGCTTACTTTCATTTCACTGGGAACAAAAGAGATTTGGCAATTAGCAGGTTTATTAACCAATGCAGGTGATTAATACACATATTACAGTTAAACCCCAGAGTATTCACATGATAGATACTGTAAGTACTTTGTTCTTTTTTTTTTTTTTTTTTTTTTTCTTGACTGGGAGGCATGAATTCTTTGGAACATTGGGGAGTACTCAACCACAGCAAATTGAGATAAAGCATAACTGTCTTGGGAGTAATGAAAGCATGGGCAGAGGAAATTTCTCCCACAAGTTTTTAGGCTATGTCATCTGCTGTTCCTAGAGTTGACATATCTGGTAAAACAAACAAACAAACACACAAAAAACTATAGAAATGTGCATTATATTCTTATGTAGGAGAGGTTGGTCAGGCAGCCCAATAACAAAACTCTTGCTAGAGACTGGACCACAAACTCCTTGGAGAGCACCTTGTGCCCAGGTGTCCTTTATCACCCAGCTAGCATCATGTTAGGTCTTTAGGGCTTGTTACAGGAGCTAGGGGAGGAAGCAGGAAGGACTGCAGGAGGGAGGGATGTTGGGATTATGTATGAAAAAAATCTGGCTGTGACCTTTGCTTAGTTGCACTTCTTTTAAAAATAGAGAAGTTATTGCTTTATTTGAATACAGAAAGGTTTTATGTTATATTTGTTGAACTGTTCTTAATAGAACATACATGAGTATGTATGCGTGCATGGACCCCCGAGCATGCATACACCACACACGCATGCGCGCGTGCACACACACACACACACACACACACACACAGAAAAATAAATGAAATTTTGAAACCTTGGAAACTTCATGCTGAAAAACTGATGGGGTAATAAAAAGGACAGGACCACATCTCCTTCCCTATATTCATTTCTAAGTCTCACTTTCCTGCCCAGACTTCTGTCCTACTAAAACTTCTCTAGAAATCTGTGGTAGAGTACAGAAGTGTTCCAGCATGGGTATGCTCTAAAGACCGTGGTGATCTTTGTGGCTCAAGGAAAGGTACATCCATTGTCATTTATTAGGCCTATTGTTGGACATGTTGTTTCTGGGTTTCTAATATTCGAAGGTATTTTAGAGACACAAGCACCTCCATGCTATAAACTGCGAAAGTGGTCTCACCCAGCTTTCCTGAAGACAAGTGTGCTTGCTCTGACATATGTTGCTTTGGGACATTAATTCGAGTTTCATCTAAACATTCTCTCGTGAACCTTTATTCCAGTAAATCCTACTGTGGACCATCATCCCTGAACAAATCCAGTTGTGTAAAAAGAGCAAATGTGTTCTATTTCCCTCCTGTCCCTCCTTTTGAAACAATTTCCTGAAATACTTTGGACATTTTTATCTAGATTAAAGAGAACTTCCCTTTTATCCTACTCATTTTCAAAACATAAAAATATTTTTATAAAGCATAAATTATATACTGCTTATTATAGACATTTAAGCAGTGGAGAATTATATAAATTAGAAATGGAAGTTCTTGTAACCTCATCCCAACTGTAATGATAATGATAATGAAAATCGAAATAACATATTTATTAAGTACTTTGTGCCATGCTCAACTTTTGGACTCCTTAGCAGATATATCTCTCGTAATAGTTCTAGGGGGGTAAGTACTATTATTTCCCAGCTTAGTATGTGAGGGAACTAAGTGATAAAAGGTTAAAGGGACCTATACCACATACGTAGTCAATAGCGAAGCCAGACCCTAATTTACTATATTAAGGCATTATCCCTGGGGACCCTATCAAAATGTTAAAAAAAGAAATCGTAAAAGATGAGCTATGCACATCATAATACTTTAACTTAAAATATACATCATTTATACATTAATTCCTTAACCAATGATGTAACACCAAGGCTATTTTTTTTTTAATGTTTACTTATTTATTTTGAGAGATCTAGAGCACGCAAGCGGGGTAGAGGCAGAGAGAGAGGGAGAGGGAGAATCCCAAGCAGACTCTGTGCTGTCAGCACAGAGCTCCCCCATGTGGGCTTCAAACTCAGGAACTGTGAGATCATGAGCTGAACCTAAATCAAGAGTCAGACACTTAATCCTTTAACAGACTGAGCTCCCCAGGAGCCCCCAGGCTATTTCTTAAGTTTGGCTACGCCAACTGACTTTTGCTTTGCTTTTCTTTTTTTAATTTTTAATGTTTAACTTTTTTTTTTTTTTTGAGAGAGAATGACATAGTATGAGCCAAGGAGGGGCAGAGAGAGAGGG
>NW_026057577.1:36108155-36108886 GCF_023721935.1 Panthera uncia
GAGAGAGAATGACATAGTATGAGCCAAGGAGGGGCAGAGAGAGAGGGAAACACAGAATCTGAAGCGGACTCCAGGCTCTGAGCTATCAGCACAGAGCCCCATGTGGGGCTCAAACTCGTGAACCATGAGGTCATGATCTGAGCTGAAGTTGACGCTTAACCAACTGAGCCATCTGGGAGCCCCAGTTTTTGCTTTTCTTAAATAAGCAACACCCATAACATAATTTTCAATTGTAACTTTATAGCAGGTGGTAAATTTTTCAGAGGTTTTGTTTGTTTTTTTAGCAATTAATTTAGTTTTCATAGAAGCAACTCTTTTTGTTCTTATATTTTACCAGTAGATGTAATTTTAAAAGAAACTGGATCATTATAACAGCAAATATAAAATTGGCTTTAACCAACTTGGGCACAAGAACCACTGATTCTTGGTGAGCAAACAGTAGATCTGGTGAGGCAGTGGTGCCTGGGGCTTACTAGCTCTAAGCACTCAGCACTGCCCTGGGCACCAGCCTGTACTTTTGAGCCTGTTGGTACTTGGCTAAAGTCAAGTTCAGATAAGAGAACTTCTTTATGATGAAATTATCAAGCATGCTAAGAGGCACCCCTGCAGAAGTTACTCATGGAGAGGAAGTTATTCTCTTTTTCCATGTTCCATACATCTAAGGGGATGTGTTTATTAAAGCCGTTTATCTACTTCTTTTTCTAGGTTTTTTTTTTTTTTTTTTTTTTTTT
>NW_026057577.1:36108986-36138455 GCF_023721935.1 Panthera uncia
CCCCCCCCCCCCCCCCCCCCCCCGAGAAAGCCAACCTTATTAATATAAGCATGGCCTGTAAGGCCCTGTATGATCTGGCCCTGCCTCTCGTAGCACAACCAACCTACCATGCTTGATCCTGCCACGTTTGTCTGGGCTCAGTCCCTCTGCCCTTGTTCCTTCTTGACATGTACACCTTCACCGTTTCGTTTCTATACCACTAAGCACATTTCTTCAAATCCCTGCTTGTGCCCTCCTCTCTCTGATTCCTTCCTGCACTTACCCCCTGAAGCAGAGCCCAGTGGTTCCTTCACTCTGACTTTACTGTGTGGCTCCCCCTCTACCTTGTATTTCTATTTTAGCACACATCAGCCAGATTTGCAATTAAACTGTAGCTTGTGTGGCACTCCTCCTACAGTGTGAAATCTAGGAGGGCAGAGATGGGGTTTTATTCATCTGTACTTCCCCAGGGTCTGTGCCCCTGGTTGGTAAATAATAATGCTCAACAAACATCTGCTGAATGAGTGAACAAGTACTCTGGGGGAAGCATGCTTTCCACTCAGTCTGCCACCACACTGAGACTGGCAGGCATGAATGTTCTCTGGCTGTGATGCATTCTCCTGCCTCCACTGCTTCCCTTCAACCCTGGGTAGGGGAGATTGAAGAAGGAATCTTCTTATAGTGGCCACCCTTGCAAATCTCCTTCTAGCCTTGAAAGAGGGATCAAAGGCACAGCTCTGAACTGCCTGCTCAAGCCTTTTTTAGTACTTTCCCTTTGTAGCTAGGGACCAAGGGGAAGATTTTCTGTATATGTTATCAGAGGCTTTGATCTAACTTGGTTGATGCGGATGGAACCTTGTTCACACTACGTTGCCAGTGAGACTATCGTATAATGCAATAAGGAAGGGGATGTCTGTGTGACAGCCCGGCGACACCGAAGAAATGTATGAGATTATTACATTAGGAATAGTGTATTCTCAGCAGATGCTGGTTTGCGTGCAGAATGTGATTCTTGGGGTGCCACAGCAGGTATCCTCTGTTACAGGAAGGTAATTGCATTAACTTGCCACTTTCAGACTCATTAAGGGGAAGCTTGAGCTCTACCTAAGTATTGTGAGTCCTGCTCATGTTCACAACTATTCCTCTGCAGTTACCTTTCTGTCAGGCCTTGCATCTCATTGGCCCTGCCTGACAGCTGGACCCCAGATACTTCTTAGCACTAGGCTAGGACTGCCCTGTGTTATTGCAGAAACGTTCTTTGAGGATGGGGGCACTATCTCTGCATTCTCCAAAGTGAACTGTGCCACTACTGATGATTTTAGGTGGTGCATGGATCAACATTTACAAATGTTTCATTGTTCTATGTTTATGTTAATGTGTGTTAGAAAGAGTTAAACTGGTACATAAAACCTGTGACTTCGTAGATTTGATGTTTAGGAGACCAAATTAGGTGTTGAAGGAAAACTTAAATTTGAAAATAACTAGGAGGGGCGCCTGGGTGGCGCAGTCGGTTAAGCGTCCGACTTCAGCCAGGTCACGATCTCGCGGTCCGTGAGTTCGAGCCCCGCGTCAGGCTCTGGGCTGATGGCTCGGAGCCTGGAGCCTGTTTCCGATTCTGTGTCTCCCTCTCTCTCTGCCCCTCCCCCGTTCATGCTCTGTCTCTCTCTGTCCCAAAAATAAATAAAAAACGTTGAAAAAAAAATTAAAAAAAAAAGAAAGAAAGAAAATAACTAGGAGAGTGGATCTTGAACGTTTGCGCCACAAGAAAAAAAAAAAAAAAGGAAGTTGTAACTATGTGACGGATGTTAACCGGGCTTCTGTCGTGATCATTTTGCAGTATATACCAATATTGAATGATAACGTTGTACACTTGAAACTAACATGATGTTATGTCAGTTATACCTCAATTAAAAAAAAAAGAAAATAATAAAGGAAAATATAAGAAAATAGTATTAAAAATAGTTTGAGGAAGGGCGCCTAGGTGGCTCAGTCAGTTGAGCATCTGACTCTTGATTTCAGCTCACGTCATGATCTCATGGTTCAGGGGTTTGAGCCCCACGTCGGACCTGCTTGGAATTTTCACTCTCTACCTCACTCTGTACCTCCCCCCAACCAAAATAAATAAACTTAAAAAAATAATTTGAAATAGTTAAGGTGATATTCCAATAACCAAATTGTGGAAATACTGTGATACAGTATAATTCCTGATACGTAGTATGTTCTTGATAGGTATTTATTGGAATGAATGAGTAATAAAAATAATAATATTAGCTAAAATTTATTATACGATGATACTGTGCCCAGTCACTGGGCCAGAAATGTTACATACAAAATGCCATTTAGTTCTGACTTGTAAGTTGCCCTTTTGTCTTCCTTTTATAAAGAAGCTGAGGCATAGATAGTAACTTACACAGGGTCCCCCAGCTAGTGGTGACAGGTCTGCTCTCCCTTGTCACCAAACCCCAAGTGTATTTCTTTGAATCCCTAGATAATAGATTTTGAAAGTTAAAATGGGGTTTTTATTTCCAGCCCCACCTGGGTTCCCTAAGGTGGTAAAAATATTCCAACATGTTAAAAGTTAGCTCAATTAGCTGTGTGGTCATGAGTGTGCCGCCACACTTGTGCCTTTGATAAATCACGCTGGACCCTGCCCATTTGCACAGCATGTATGTTGTGAAGTCTTAGAGGTCCCCGGACACGCCTTTTAGTCTCTGCTTCTGTCCCGTCCTCTGGAACTCCTCTTCAGTGTCACTGCCAATGTTGTGAGAATGTTCTGTCACATCTCAAGCTGAGATTCCTGAGGACTTTGTCATATAATGACCCAAACAGTACTCTATCTCAGACACCTTTTATGACAATGATGGTGCTGTACTGTGCTTTGGACAGCTATGCTGCTTGATGCAAACAGTGGCTCTGATGGTCACCAAGACATGAATGTCAGTGGTGCACATGAAGGTGCCGAGAGTGGGATAAAAGAGATTTTCAAAATTACTATACTGTTTTTTGTTGATTTTACATATAGATGTATAAATAACTAACTTATTTTTTTGCCCATTTCACTCATAAACAGTTATACATTTTAAGTGACCAAAAGCTTCCCACCCCACTCTTTATATTTATAGTATGTCTGTGCTGTGCTGGGCACAATGATCTATTAGCCAGAGCTGTAAGAATGGGCTAAGTATTGATTAAGTCTCTCAATCTGATAAATAAAACTGGTTAAATTCTTGAAAGCCATTCTCAGATCTTTGGGAAATCTCAGGATACCAGTAGCTTCTAATTTACCACAATTGTAATCTTTTTAAGTTTAAGACTATTTGCATTCTCTATAAATAGTCCCCACTAGGTGAAATTAGAGGGCTAAAAAGGAAGAGGCCTTTGGAAAAATATATTACAGAGTTTTCTTAGTTTCATTAAAATTATAAATTGTTCCTCACACCTTGATTTCTTCTGTGTGACTCATTTACTACTTATGATAGGACATGAGTGTTAAGGTTTGGAATAATTTCTGAGCTGAGTGGTTATTTTTCTCTTCTTTTGCTTTTCACGTTTTTTTCATGCTTGTTTTAGGGGAGAGATGGGTCAGACCGTAAGTAGATAATGGGGATATGGGCATTTCATATATGAAGCAAATGCCACTTTCTGACAAAAACTTCTCTAGTATATCTGGGAAGGCCAACGATCTCATCATTGATCATTAAGACTGGAAGGGCCCTTTGAAAATCTTCTTTCTAGAATTCCTCAAAATGTGGGTCATGCATCTCATGGACTTCAGAGTCACCTGGGTGTAAAAAATACACATGCCTGATTTCCACTCTAGACCTTCTGAATTAGTGTCTCCAAGGGAGACCAGGAAATACAGATTTTTCAGAAGCTCCTTAGGAAAGTCTTATGAACACTAGTTTGGTAAACACTTTATTCTGATCTCCTCATAGTACATAGAGATTGAGGTATAATGCAGTGAAGTGACTTATCAATGGTAAAGTAGGCAGTAAATAACAAATCACCCTGCTTGGCTATTCAAAACCACGTAGGTGAGCTCCAATTTTTAATTCATTTGACATGCATCTTTCTGCCTCAGCTGTGTAGTTATGTAACTTAATTACTTCTTAGTTTGATTTGACGGCTTTATTCTATTAGATAAGATGTGTTAATTACTCTGATGGCAATATGTGGTAATAATGGCTCGGTGTTACATTAATAATTTCAAGATCATGAATAATATGCAACACCTCAGTGTCTGAGCCATTATTAATTTGTTTCACCAGTGCTGAAGTATTTAAAATTCAGTTTCAAGCATGTCTTCTCAGAGGAAAAAAGAATAATACATGTACTGAAAAACCTTTCCTTTATTCTGCTATTAACTCTGTCCTTGCTACACAATTTGCTGTATATTGTACCTAATTAGCGAGGTACACATCCAATTTCATTTTATTTTTTAAAAATATAAGTAAATCAAAACAAATCTTTGTTGATAAAGGAGAAAGAGTAGAGGCAATATAAATCTTGTGCAGTTTTATCACTTTAATGAATCTCAAGGGAGAAGAATAATTCCTCAAGTAGAATTTTTTATTAGCTTGAGTTTTTGAGTAGATGTAAAGTCATGTTTACACACACACACACACACACACACACACACACACACACACGTCCTGCTTCTCACTTACATGATAATTAAGCAGTGGATTCCTAAGCAGATGAGAAGTCTACTGAACAGCTATTCTACCTGCTTGCCCAGCATTCATTTCCCTCTAATGGTAGTAGCACCCTGATACGGAATAACCATTTCCCTCAGAGTCTGTGTGCTTACACCTTTAACAGTCAAAGATGGACAGTCAACCCAGCCCTGACTAATCAGCATATTTCATCTTCCTGGGAACTGTGATTGGTTTAGGATGGCCTATAATGTAAGTTGTTCCAATCAAAGCTGATCCTAAACCTGTCTAGGATGATTGAGAAAGATGTACAGAAAACATGGGGCATAAACTTGGAGAAACACACTCATCTTGCCACCATGAAAGGGAAGTCTACTATCATAGAACAAAAAGTGGAGGGAGGCATGAGACCAATTCCTGATGACAGAATGTAAGTCCCTGAATCTAACCAAGTCTTAAATCACATACTATTGTTTTTGACTGTTATACAATCAAAATATTCTTTTTTCTTGTTTTATTTTTTTAAGCCATCGGTTTCTATCACTTGTAGCAACAACAACAAAAAAAATGTTAAACATTTAAAACACTTTTTGAAACTTACTAGTTTCCAAGAATAGAAAAGGGTTTGCACTGGGCACTGGGTCTTGCATAGGTCCTCCTGAATCTCTCTTGTGACCAGTAGAACAGATTAGTTGGCCTGGGTTATAGGTAGGGTGACTATATAATTTTTATCTAAATCAAAATACTTATTTTTCTATTATCTTCTTATTATGGAGAATCTTAAATCTACATAACAAGTAAACAGAATAATATAATAAACGCCTGTGAACCCGTCACCAAGCTTTAACACCATCAATTCATTGACCAATTTTCCTTCTTTTGTATCCCATAAAATCTTTCCATTTAGTTTTATTTTGAAGTGAGTCCTGGATATCATCATTTCATTGGATGAAATTTCAAGAAGGAAAAAGTGGGACAATTATGACAGGATAGCAGGTGCAAACTAAAACTATTCCACAAAGATTGAGATTGATAGTATGGAATAGATTGAAAATAAATGGATTAGAATCTGTAACCTTAGTACCAGACTCTTATCAGCTGAGATAATAGATCTAAGGGAGTGCTAAAAAGCCATGAGATCTTTTTCATTTCTATCAGCTTTTATGATTTTATATATATACATATATATGTATATATGTATATACACACACACAGATCTATATCTATATCTATATCTATATCTATATCTATATCTTATTGAACACCATCTTAGTCTGTGTCCTCCAAGAAACAGGTGCCAGAACAGGATAAAATGTGTAATAATTTCATTAGGGAAACATCCCTATGAGAGAAAATGAGGAGGAAGTCAGAAAAGGCTGGGAGTATAGTTGGGCTGTGGTACAAATCTGACCCCAAGGGAAGGAGAGAAGAAGGAAGTTTGGGTAGAAGTGTTCTGTTTTAGGTTATGCAAGACTCTCAGGGTATCCTCAGTCCAAAGCCAAATGTGAGAGAAATCCCCTAACTCCTAAGAATTGTCCACTTCTAGTATGCCCACAGTACTTAGTCCTGGGCTCAGAGCAGCCCCTAGAAAGTGTGCTTGAGGTGTACAAACATAGTGTTAGTTTGTGCTGCTATAGCAAATTACCATAGACTGGGTGGCTCATAAACAACAGAAATTTTTTTCGTCACAATTTGAGGGGGGTAATGAATCCAAGAGTAAGGACCAGCAGATTTGATGTCTGGTGAGAGCCTGCTTCCAGATCCATAGATGGCTGTCTTCTTGCTGGGTCCTCACCTGGGGGAAGGGGTGAGGGAACTTTCTCAGGTCACTTTTATAAGGGGACTAATCCCATTTGAAAGGGTTCTTCTGCTCTCATGACCTAATTACATCCCAAAGACCCTACTTTCATATACCTTCATATTGGGGGATACAGAGACATTCAGTCTACAGCACACAGTGATGAATTTCAGAACATGGCAATTGAGGCCTTTGGTCAGATTTCTCCCTGTAATTGGCACATTTTTATAGCCACTACACATACTAAGACTTTCTTCTAAATATTATCACTGTAGTGTAGCATAGTGATTGAAGTGTGGACTTCGATCAGGGAAGCCCTATTAAAATCTTAGCTTATTGCTTAGAAGCTTTGTGGATGTGGGCAAATCACTTAACTTCAGTATGCCTTAAACCTGAAGTGGTAATAACAACAGCCCTTATATCATGGGCTTCATGAGAAGATCAAATGGGATAAACTATACATAGTGCTAAGCAGAGTACATGGCTTATAGCAAGTGCCCTGTATTTGTTAGTGATGAGAATGTTGATGATGATAGTAACAAACATGAAGACTTTATGAATAGGCCTATTTAGAGGCCTGTAGCCATGGGTACTATTTTTAGAGACTGTAGCTGAACAAATGATCTGAAATGAGTCATTTTATACCACTTAGGAGTTTTGGCCCTAAGTCTTTCAGGTCTGTCTCATTTTCTTTTGTTACACGAAAGCCATCCTTCTCTATCCTATTCCTGAGCCTTTGTAACTCAGCATTCCTACTCTCTGGATCACTTTTCCCATTTCTCTCCTTTATCTCATTGCTTTGTACTTATTTTTCTGATTTCAGTTTCAGAATAACTTAATCATGTTAAGACTACCCTGACTCTACAGTCTAGTAAAGCCTCTTTTTTAAATATACCTTCTAAGAATTGTGCTTATAAAATTGCATTCCTTTTATAGCTAGGGCTACTGTTAATGTGTAATTACACATTTATTCATATGAATATTTAATCAGTGGTTGTCTTTGCCATGTGAAAGCAAGGACCATGTCTGATTTTGCTTACAATTTAAATACAGTGCCTAGCACAAAGCTAGCTTAGAACATACTCAAAATATTTGTTAACTAAATGAATAAAGTGTATCTGCTTCTCAGAAATAATTGGGTCCTTGTCAGTTCAGTCTTTGTAGCCTATTCATAGGAGGCTGCCCATAAAATTAGCTTGGCAATATATTGCTATAAAAAAGAGGAGATAACTAACTAGGGCAAAGCACTCCATGTCCTACATTAATTTCCTTTAATTTAATCTATTTTTGTTATTCATAGATGTTTATTTTGGTAAGAACACTTAATATCAGATCTATATACCCTCTTAACAAAATTTTAAGTGCACAATACAGTACTGTTAACTACGGGCACAATGTTGTACAGCAGATCTCTAGAACTTACTCATCTTATATAACTGAAACTTTATAACTTTTGAGCAGTACCTACCCATTTTCCCTGGCTCCCAGGCCCTGGCAACTACCACTCACCTCTTTATGTCTATGAATTTGACTATTTTAGGTACGTAATATAAGTGGAATCGTGTAGTATTTGTCCTTCTATGACTGGCTTATTTTTACTTATTAGGTGAAATAAGTGATACTGGTTCATCCATGATGGTGCATATGGCAGGATTTCCTTATTTTTTAGGGGTGAATAATATCCTATTGTAATATATGTCTACTTTCTTTATCCATTCATCCACAGGTGGAAATTTACATTGTTTCTGTATCTTGGCTATTGTAAATAATTTTGCAATGAACAAGAAAGTACAGATATCTCTTTGAGATCCTGATTTCAGTTCTTTTGGAGATACCCTCAGAAATGGGATATTTGGGTCTATTTTTAATTTTCTGAGGAACCTCCCTACTGTTTTCCAAAGTGGCTGCACCATTTTACATTCCAACAGTGCTCAAGCATTCTAATTTCTCCATGTGCTCACCAACACTTGTTATCTTACGGGTTTTTTTTTTTTTTTTTTTTTTTTTTGGTAATTGGTCATCCTAACAGGTATAAGGTGGTATCTCATGATTTTGATTTGCATTTACCTAATGATTAGTGTTGTTGAGCACCTTTTCATGTACCTGTCAGCTATTTTTTTGTGTCTTCTTTGGAGAAATGTCTCTTCAAGTCCTTTGCCTATTTTTAAAATCAAATTATTTTTTTCTTTCTTTCTTTTTTTTTTTTTTTACTATTGAGTTGTAGGATTTCCTTATATATTTTGAATATGAATCCTTTATCAGATATATAGTTTTCAACTATTCTCTCCTGTTCTGTAGGTTAGCTATTCATTGTGTTGATTTTTTTTTTCTCTGCACAAGCTTTTTAGATTGACGTAGCCCCATTTGTCTATTTTTGCTTTCATTATCTGTGATTTCAAGTGTCACATCCAGGAAATCATGGTCACCATAGAAGTCATGAAGCTTTCCCCCTGTGTTTTCTTCTAGGATTTTCACAGTTTCAGATCTGATATTTAAGTCTTTAATACAGTTAAACTGATTTTGGTGTATGGTGTAAGATAAGGTTACAGTTTCATGCTTTTACATGTGAGTGTTCGGTTTTCCCAACAGTATTATTTGTAGAAAACCTTAAAGACTCCACACAAAACTGTTAGAACTGATAAAGTTGCAGCATGCAGACACCATCATGCAAAAATCAGTTGTTTCTGTGTGCTAACAGTGAACTCTGCAAAAAGGAAATTAAAAAAATAATTCTGATTTACAGTAGCATCAAAAAGGATGAAATACTTAGGAATACATTTAATAAGGAGGTGAAAGACTTGTACATTGAAAATAATAAAACGTTGGTGAAAGAAATTAAAGAAACCAAATAAATGAGAAGACATCCTGTATTTATGGATTAGAAGACTTAGTATATTGTTAAAATTTCTATACTACCCAAAACAATATACAAATCATTGCAATACCTATCAAAACTCTAATGGCATTCTGAGACAAAACAGTCCTAAAATTCACATGGAACCACAAAAGACCCTAAATAGCTGAAGCAATCTCAAGCAAGAACAAAGCTGCAGTCATCATTTCAATGTCTTACAAAACTAAAGTAATTAACTAATTAATTAGCTAGTATGGTGCTGACGGAAGAACAGACATAAAGACCAATGCAACAAAGAGCCCAGAAGTAAACCCATGTATATGCAATCAGTTGATCTTGAACAAGGGTGCCTAGAATACCCAGTGGGAAAAGTATAACGTCTCCAACAAATAGTGTTGGGAAAATTGGATATACATGCAAAAGAATGAAATGGGATCCTTCTACCATACACAAAAACCAATTCAAATCAAGTAAATACTTAAGGTCTGAAACTGTAAAACTTCTAGAAGAAAACGTAGGAGAAATTTTCATGACTTTGATCTTGGCCATTGTTTCTTGAATATGACACCAAAAGCAGAAGCAACAAAAATATACCAGTAGGATTCCATGGCCTATTTTACCATGACTCAGAGCAGTCTTGCGTAAGGATCCGTAGGGTAGATGAGATGTTGGTGAGAGAAACATTATTGTCAGATGCAATTAGGTATTCTTATTACTCATATATTTTCTCTGTCCATGGTGAACTCTTCTCCCAGTGCTCAAAATTTCGTGTTTGAGAAGTACCTGGGTAGCTTGTTTAAATAAGAATATCCCCAGGCTCCTCTGCAGAGAGATTCAGACTTAGTAGGTTTATGATAGAGCCCCTGATTTGCATATTTATAAAATGGATTCTGATGATCATACAGATTTAGGAATCACTGTCCTGCATTCTACTAATGATTCAGGACTACTGACAATGGCACAGCTTTGGCCAGAACCTGATAAGTTTTTTCCTCTCCACAATGATGACTCTCAAATATTTTGAACTATTTTGAGGAGTTAAGATCTTCATGGAACCTTCCCCATTAAAAAGTCCTTGCCATGCTGTGTCATAACTGCCTCTTGACTTGCCCATTTCCCCTTTTCCCTTGACTGTGAGGACCATGAACTTAGGAACTATTCATTGCCAAATGTGCAGTGTCTAGAATAACGCTTGACACATGGTAGGCATTCAGTAAATGCTTGTTCTGTAAATAAAATAATTCATGTAGAGACTTTGCAACATATGGATGATTTTATGTGTATTCCATTTCGTTTTCATAAAGAAACCTACCAGAAAGGGATTAATAGTTAATCATAATAAGATACTCAATAAAAGTTGGTTTTAATATGGTTATTTTAGTGATCTGGTAAAATGTCCTGTTTTTTTCATAGAACTGAGGCCATTCATAAAGGCAACTATATTTTATAAAATGTTTTGCAGTTGTTAAAAGGAAGACACCAAATGGTACAAATATGTGACTTTTTTTCTCTTCGGTTACCATGGGATACCTCCCTTCAGAAACACTCTAAGATAGATGCTCATGTCTGTGACAATAAGGTCCATGAAGTAAATTGACTTTGAGAGAGTAACAGTAAATACAGAATACCAATGTGATCAGAGTTGATGGATGTCAGAGCCAGCTAGGAAAAAATAGAAAATAATTATCTGATAGAGGAAAAACACACGTATCTGTAGTGTAGTTTTTTTTAATGTTTATAGCCTTTGCTATCAAGTATACTACTTTGTGATGAGTTGAAATATTTTGCCATCCATTTTATCAAACTCCACTCAATATATGCAACTCAATGTATTAAAATGGAAATGGAAACACTTGTGTCACAGATCAAATTGACCTTATAACTAATTGTGCCTCCTAATTTCAATACCTCCCACTAGTCTCCTCTTGATTGTGGATTACAGGAAGGAGATTTTTATGGCTGCTTCTCAGCCTGACTTTCACCTGGTTTGAAAATCAGTTGGAATTCGCTCAAAAAACTGAGGGAAAAAGTTCTGTTTATTTGCTTCCAAGGCTCACCTCTTTGCCTTTTGGAGAATAGTTCTGGGTTTATTTATTTTGAGAGAAAGAGAGGGCAAGTGGGAGAGGAGCAGAGAGGGAGACAGAATCCTAACAATGCAGAGCCTGACTTGGAGCTTGAACTCATGAACCCTGAGATCATGACCTGAGCCCAAGTCAAGAGTCAGATGCTTAACAGACTGAGCCACAAACAAACACAACAACAACAAATTTAAATATTTAACTTCAGTCATAATACATTCTACAAAACAAATAAATTGTTCTCATAACCAAACGCTTTCCTCTTCCCAAGTATAATGTTATGGCCAGCCCTTGAAACTTTTGAAGTGCTTAGGATATCGTTACATTCAATATTGTTTGGGAGTTCTGAGGGAGTTCAGGAGGTTTGAGGAAAACAGGGCATAACAGAATAAGGGAATTAAACCATCCAATTTGAGTTTATTTATGGAAGCCCAAGTTTTAGAATCAGCAACCATGGTGACAGTTTTGTTAGGGGTGGAGATTATGCCTCTAGGGCCAGCGTGACATTGTTTCCTCATACTGAAGTGTACAGTCATTTCTAAATCTGCATAACATTGGTGACCAGCTAAGAGCATGTGTTCTAGTGACGTTTGGGATTTGGAAGTTATTTGTTTCCAATGAACCCTTGCCAAGAGTAACATATACCTACTTGGTTAAAGTTTAGTAGTTCCCCTCTTCTAGAATAGGTTTGTGCCTTTGTGCTTGCTCTTCCAAATATAAGGCTGGTTCTCTTTTCAGCTGTTAACGTTTTTTGGATAGCTTTGTTGGGCATCCCTGTTTCTTTTCCATTAGAATTCAAGAATGCTTCCTTGTGTTTCCATGGCATCCACCGTCGAGCTATGTACACTTGCCACACTGTTTTTAAATAATTTAATTAATTATAAATAATTAATTGTATCCTTACCACAATCCCTTTTTCTACAGATAATCATTGTTAAGTTTCTTGTGTCTCTCTCCATAAAAACGAAATTTTGTATATTGATGATATCACATGTAACTAAATATAAAGATAGATTTTTAAAAATCACACAAAAAGATAATATTTCAGGCGATCTTTCTCACTCTGCTTTTTATTTACTGTATTTTGGATATATTTCTGGTAACACCTATAGGTCTGCCTCATTCTTTTTACAGCTGCCTACTGATTCTGTTTTATGGATGTTTTATAGTTTATAATTGCTCAGGCTCCCAATTAGAATCATTTTGATTATTTGCCTTCTTTCTTCCTTTTTTTTTTTTTTTTTTAAATTTAAGCCCTGCCATGAAAAAATCATGCCTTGTGAACTTTTGTGAATATGTCTTCAGGTTTCATCCCAGTGAGATTTCAGGGTCAGAGGGCCTGTGTGTATTGACTCCTGGTTGATTGACTGTACTGTAAAGTTTGATATCAGTTAGTGTCACACTGTATCAGCATCACATTACATATAAAAATTGGTTTACTTTTCTTTCTTGCCACCTAGAAGGTGTGAAAATTGGCATAGGGTGGTGCGTTTTTTCTCTTGTTCCCTGAAGCATCTAGCATAGTGCTCCATGAATATGAGCAGGACGAAGAAATGATGAATGAAAAGTTCTGCCCGTATTTTAGGTTGGGCTAACACCGTAGAGTTCTGTCGGAGGTAATATCAAAGTCACACGTTAATGTGACACTGAGACAGGTTTGATGGTTCATGGAAAGGTATGAATGTGGTTGTGAATTCACCAGGCAGTTGTATGCAACCTCCTCATTAATCTTATTTCGAGGCCCAGGAAGAGGAAGGAGGGATGGTTCCAGAGTCAACCTGTATATCTTTTCTTTCAGAGTGGACCATCCTCAAGGGTCAGCAGACATACTTCCTGGTGATAGGGGTGCGTGATGTGAACAGGGAGGGAGGGGTGAACACTCTTTTCTTTGCCCCAAGCAGTGAGTATGTACTTCTGCCTGATGAAGTGCTGAAACATTAGTTTCCTCATGTCCTATACATGATGCATGTGAACACTATTTATGGATCCAAGGGCCTAACAGATACACTCTAAACTCTGTAGCGTGACCATCCATACCCTCCAATATTTGGCTTCAAGTGTGTGTCCTGCTACTCTTGGTAGCTGGAGACCTGTGGACTCTGCCAGGCTCTTTTTGGGGATCATTCTATCCTCTTCATTGTGAAAAGAGTTTACCTGTTTCTGAATCTTAGGGCTGTAAGAGCCTTTGCTACTGCCCCTCGCGCCCTTCCCTTTTTTAATGTTCATTATTATTTTAGAGAGAGAGAAGGGGAGAGGAGCAGAGAGAGAGGGAGGCAGGGAATCCCAAGCAGGCTCCGTGCAGTCAGTACAGAGCCCGAAGCAGGGCCCTGACTCACGAGTTGTAAGATCATGACCTGAGCCACACCAAGAGTCTGAGGCTCAACCGACTGAGCCACCCAGGTGTACCTCCCCGTCGTCTGATTTCTTGTCTGATTCATTGATGCCAGTCATCCTTAGTTCACACTGGCTGTCACAGTGATGTTTAATCCGTACACAGTTTTTTAGTGAATGAACTGTAAATATGTCACCCATTTATATTCCAGCCTAGAGACTCAAGGCAATTTTTAAAACCTCCAGTGCTTTCCAAGGCACATTTATTTTGAAATAATAAAATCCCCTCCTCCTGGGGGGAGGCAAGGTGAATCTTAGAGGTACTTACTTTCGCCTGCCTCTCCACCAGGCTGATGCCTATTTGGCTGATTAGCCGAGCCTGGCTCATTACAGCTTTAATGAATGTCTTAGATTACCCAGCGACTTTGAGCTTTAATTTTTATCAGCTCGGTTCATTCAGAGAGCACCTCCGTGCCCCCGTAGTCTTCAGGATACCTCCTCTCTACAGGCTGATAGGATTTATGGCCCAAGGGTTGGAAAAGCATAAAGATGAGATGGTCCACCTGAGAGGTTTGTCTCTTCAGGTTAGTGTTCATGCAGAAGTCAGATTTACCCACTAGATCCCAGAACCATAAAAAGTAAATCCACAGCAGAGTGCTAAAAGATGACTCTTGTTCAGAGCCATTGCAGCATCTAAAACTGACACCGCAGTTCAGTTGAAAACATTTTATTGGCCCTCTTGGGTTTTACTACAGAAAATCTCAAAACTCCACTATGCACCGAAACAGCAACAGATTTTGTTGGTGGCCTTGAATCAATCTGTTAGATGTATTTGAAGGAATGTGGATATTAGTGAAGTTGGATAGGAATTTTCAGGTGGTGCCAAGAAACAAGCTTCTACAAATAAACAATCAGTCAAATAAATAAACACACAGACATAAGTATTTGCATAGGCCTCACAAATTTGTAAAATATTTTTGCATATATCATATGTTCAGTCCCCTAACCCTAGGAAGGGGCAGGTGTAACTCATATAGTTATTCTCTTTTAGAGATGAGGGCATATGTAGTTCAGAGAAGTTGAGGGATGTGAGGTTGAGATTTTCATGAGTGGCTTTGTTGTCTCTGGTGTGTGTTATACCCCATGGCTTGAGAAATTACCAGCAAAGCTATAGTGGCTTCAAATCTAATCTTCAAGTCAAATGTACCAAGTCCAAAGAATCAGCATCTCGAGTGAAAAATAAAGCCACAGTTTAGGTATTCAGTTTAACTGGAATAGGATGGCTAATCCACAGGGATAGTTCAATGTCTTAAAAATAAAGACATCTAGGGTTTTATTTACTTGGATTTTAAAAACAATTTGATTACTACAGGATTATTGAAGTATTGATTCATTTATTCATTTAAAATTTGCTGAGTATTTTCTATGTACTAGCCATTGAACTGTAGTAGATATGTAAATGAATAACCTAATTTCTACTCTTAAGAACAATAACAGTATTAGATAATATTTCCTGATGTTAGCTTATGATATGTCAGGTAAAGTGCCAGTCACTTAAGATACATTATAACATTTATTCCCAACAGCCTTTTATGATATAAGTTCCCTTATTGTCTCATTTTTTAGAGAAGGTAATTGAGGCTTACCTCCAATGTAAACAGTATGTGGGAGAACGGAATTTAATTCAAAGGCTGGTGTGATAGAAACCCATACTTTTTAGCCTCTCTGTAACTCTTTCTCCCCATGCTCTGATCCCTGGCTCATGGTCTGGAGTAGACAGTCACAGGAACAGAAAACTTAGCAGTGAACTGAGGGGAGTTCACTAGCAAAGAAATGAGTGAAGTGTTTTGGGAACATAAAGTAAGGAAAATCATAGAGGGCTCACTTTAGTAGATGGAACTTAACTTGGGTCTGAAAATAGCCATAAAAGTGTTGTAGACAAAGAAGGAGAAAGGACATTCTAGGAAGAGAGGAAAACATGTGCAAAAACATGGAATCACATTTAAGGGTTTCTTCTTTGGGCTGCTTGGAGAGTTTTTTGAATCCTCATAGGGTTCATGGTACTGTTTGAGTTGCTTGAGGTCCTGCATGATGGTCCTGTCATTACTGTCACTTCAAGCTCAAATGAGCTCCTCAAACTTTTACAGAAGTTAGGGCGCAGAGAATAACACCATCACTGGACTAGTTTCAGGAGCGCACAGCAGAATGGATTTTAGTGCAGATAAATGTCAACAAATTGGCCTTTAGCTGCCCTCCGCAACATGGTGATTGCTATTTAAATATGCGAAAAGATTTTACGTCTTCATCTAATCTCATAGGAGACAATAGCATAGGTTGAAAGCAGGGAGTATATAATTACCCAGGGGCAAAATGAGTGAGTGTTGTCAGCTGTCAAACAATATGTTATCCTAGTTCTGATGTATCCTTAAAGGTGGTGGGGCTGAGGCAGTGGTGGTGGTGGGTGGGGGGAGTCTGTCCATTTCCCTTGAAGACCTTTGGGTCTCTTATTTGAAGGTACAATGTGACTTCACTCATCAGTGTTGATTTCATATCAATAAGAGTCTGACAAAATCATAACAGCATCCTCAGAGTACCTTCTGTTCTTAAGGAACACCAGGAAAGTCCTAGAGTTAACTGGAAATAGAAGACCCATGGAGTGTGCTTATCCATAAAGATGCTTTGGTGGAGTTGAATTCAACTTAATTTCAAAATTAAAGTTTCATCATGCTTAAGTTCTGTATAGGAAGCAAGTAAGAAAGCTCTGCTCTGCCTTTTAAAGAATAGTCTCTATACTCAGAGCATACATAATTGTCCTGATTACTAAGAGCATAGGAAGATGACAAGAATTCTTTTTTTTTTAAGTTCATTCATTTATTTTGAGAGAGACAGAGAGAGTGCAAGCAGGGTAGGGGCAGACAGAGAGGGAGAATTCCAAGCAGGCTCCCTGCAGTCCGTGCAGAGCCCGATGTGGGGCATGAACTCACAAAACTATGAAATCAGGACTTGAGCTGATATCAGGAGTTGGACTGTGTCACCCAGGCACCCAAGCTACCAGGAACTCTTAAAGGAAGCCCATGTATATTAAAAAATAAAAGAGAGGGTGCTTTGGTAAAAGTCAGCAGGTTGAATGAATACACAGGTTTATTTTTCCTTCTGATCCCTAGTACGTACCTCTAAAGTGACAAAAGAGGAATAAAATGTCATAAAACTACAAGGACAAAGACAGCACTCTAGAATATGGTACCCGATGTACAATGTCAACAACACTTTGCAAGTTAGAAGGTGGATGGGCAGGTGATGGTAACTGTCTTAAGAGGGAGTAGAAAGCTGAACCTGCATGGAGGGGAAAGACAACAAGAACGGGTTGAGCCTATGAGCCTGACAAGGCCCCAGGAGACCGGAGATCCCAAGTCACTGAAGATGTCAGAAGGAAGGACGGCCAACAGCGGTGTCCTCTGAAAGCCTGTGTAAGGAGCAGTGAGGCTACCCAATCAGTCACCCACCTTATACAGCCAGTAGCCCACCCTCCCTGACCTGGCAGGAACAAGGGTTTTCTTCAAATAACTGAATCAGGGAGGCTTTCAACTCAGAGATGATAACCCAGGAAGGGCAGTGCTGAAGTATTTCCCTGAAAATAGGGGGTTAGGTTAAAATCTACACCTGGATTCAGAAAACCCTCAATTTCTGTCCTCTGAATATTTCCCTGAACTCTGAATAGTTCAGCAAGAAACTGGAGTATTGCTCGCCACAGAAACTGATATGCCCAGCAAGGAGTGAGGAGACACTGGTAAAACTAACACAACATTCCCCCAAAGAAACAGCCAAATCTTGGATCGTGCTACTGTAAAACCTGTAAGTGTGTTATGATGCTATTGGCCCCTTTTTCCCCCAAAACGACATGAATTTTAAAAGTAATTACATTATACATACTTTAGGATTTTTAGGATGAGATTACTAATACCAGAACATTTCAGTAATCCATTCCAGAGCATTGGAATCTCTAGGTGTTTGTGCAAAAGGAGCTTCTACTTATGAGTTCCCCAAAGGCTCTTGAGAAGTAATATGTATTTGCTACTGTAAGGTGGATTTTCTTCTGTTCTTCCCACTTAGTCCTTGGTGTATCAGTTTTGTATTGCCACAATAATGTTGCAAAAGAAGCCTCCCCAAATCTCAACAGCTTAACACAATAAAGCTTTATTTAGCCTAAGAGTGTGCAGGTTGGCTGGGTGGTTATTCTGTTGGCTGGGCTCACTCGACTCATTTGTGTCTTGTCAGCTGGAGGTAGGCCTGATGGCCCTGTATTTCTTGCCTGCACTGTCTCTGACAGTCTCTCTGTGTGTCTGGGGATCAGCTGGGTGTTGACAGGTTGAGGGTTGTTCATGTGGGGATGATTTGGGGCAATTCAGTTCTGTTTCCTAGGTCTCATCCTCCTGCAGTCTAGCATGGGTGGCAGTCTGGCAAAGGCAGAGGGGCAAGAATGAAAGCAAGCCTCAGTGTGTAAATGATCTGCTAACATCGTGTTTGCTAATATCCCAATGGCTAAAGCATGCCACATGGCCAAGTCCAGAGACAAGGGTAGGTTAAGAATTGGGTCTGTCAGTGGTATTAATTTGTCACATCTGGCTTCACCTTATTCCTCTGCCTATCTTTTATGTATGGACTTCACTCAGAAGTTTAGGGGGTGTAGATTTTTTGGGGGTTGTCTTTACCCAACACTTTACTCTTGGCTTAAAGGACCCCAAACTATGTACTTTGTGTCAGTTTACTTAAATATACAACTCCCTGTGAAACCAAAATGCATTTGCCTTAGAAAGCCACTGACATAAAAAGGAATCCCTTGGAGGTTGAAGGGAACCAGTTTATACAACAGACTTCCTGTTCTTTGAACTGTGGTTATGAAGGATTTAATCAACATGGGACTGAATTTACAAATCCCCATTCAGAGTAGAGGTGATAGAATTACTTTGGAGCTTCCTCTGATCCATCTTCAAAGTCCAAACTTTTGGACCACATATAGGGAGGTGTCCTGGAAGAGTAGGCATCTTTTAGCACTTGGTTACAGGGCTCAAGCTGGGTGACCTTGACAAGCCACTTGACTCTGCTTCCTTTATTGAGAAAACAGGGTGATTATCCTTTTAAAGAAAACTTAATGATTCAGTGACAGAAATGGGTGATGATACCTAATCTAAATGTATAAGATTATAGATCAGTTAAAATTTTTGTATCATCAATGTGACAAAAACTGTTTGATCATGAACTTAGCCTGTGACAGGATTAGCTACAATAATGATGACTGCCATTTGCCGGCTGTGTATTACGTGCCATGCACTATGATAAGCCCTTCAGCACCGTAATTTTACCCTTAATGGGAATGCTATGGAAGTTAATACTATCCCTGTCTGAGTGTTAGGTCAAATAACTTACCTGATTTCACAGGTATTGAGGAGTGTATAATGAAAAGAATCTGGCAGTTCAATTCCAGAACCTGTGTTCTTTTCTTCCCCTTTTTTATCGGAGTAAAATTAACATATAGTGCTATGTTATTTTCAGGTGTACAAAATAATGATTCAACAATTCTAAACATTTCTCAGTGCTCATCACAATGAGTGTACTCCTAATCCCCTCTATCTGTTTCACCCATCCCCCATCCACCTCTCATTTGGCAACCACTAGTTTGTTTTCTGCATTTTAGAGTCTGGTTTGTTGTTGTTGTTGTTGTTGTTGTTGTTGTTGTTGTTATTGTCTCTTTGCTTTTTTGTTTGCTCACTTGTTTTGCTTCATAAATTCCACATATGAGTGAAATCGTATGGTATTTGTCTTTCTCTGACCAGGTTATTTCACTTAGGTCCATCCATGTTGTTACAAATGGCAAGACTTGCTTTTTTTTGTGTCTTAATAATATTCCATTGCATATATGTACCACCTCTTCCTTATTTGTTCATCTATTGATGGACATTTGGGCTGCTTCCTTTAGTTGGCTATGTAAATAATGCTATAATAAACATAGAGGTGCATATATCTTTTTAAATTAGGCTTTTGGAATCCACCTTCTTAATTACTCTTGTCATACTGTACATTGTAGCAATCTTATGTCCTTGTGAACTTTATGCACTCCCTGAAGTGTTCACCCCTGACTTAATTCCCATGATGTAGTAAGTTGCGTTAAACAGAAGTCATGGTGGGGCACCTGGGTGGCTCAGTCGGTTGAGCGTCTGACTTCGGCTCAGGTCATGATCTCACAGTCTGTGGGTTCGAGCCCCGCATCAGGCTCTGTGCTGACCGCTTGCTCAGAGCCTGGAGCCTGCTTCAGATTCTGTGTGTCCGCTCTCTGCCCCTCCCCCGCTCACGCTTTGTCTCACTCTGTTTCTCAAAAATAAATAAATGTAAAAAAAAAAAAAAAAACAGAAGTCATGGTGCTATTGGTGATGTTTGTTAAGTATTTACTGTGTACAGCATACTGCTAAAAGTGAGGGGATAAGAATAAGAATGATAAAGAAGACTTTTTAAATATGTGGTCCATACTTAAAGGGAGTAAGTAGCTTATAGCCACTGGTGGAGGGCAAGGGGATGATGGTGACTGAGACGAGTCTGCAGAGCTATACATGTGAAAATGACTTTTGTTTGTTTGTTTAATGATCACTTATTGGAAATCTAAGAAGAAGGGTCAGGGGATTGAGGCATGAGTAAGGCAGGCCTTGCCGTAAAGGAGCTCATATTCTAGTGATGGCCACACACACACACACACACACACACACACACACACACACACAGTGATAATGTAGCATGGCAAAGGGTTGTAATAAAGACTGACTTTGGATTGATGTGGGGGAAACAGGGTCTGAGTCCAGGAAGGCTCCATGGAAGAGGTGACAGTTGAGCTGAGTCATGAAAAATGAGAAGGAACTCCTCAGAGAGAAAACCAATAAGTAAAAACAGAAGTAGGTAAGCCCATTCCAGTGTTTAGAATGCTGAGGCATGGGCAGGGCATTGCAGGTGCAGGATAGAGTGCAGTGTGAAGGCACAATGGGAAAAGAATGTGAAGAGGCAAGCAAGGCACAGGTTATAAAGGGTCGTGTGGAGAAAATGGAGATGTTACTTCAAATGTTTGAGCCATTGATTTTAAGAACCTGAAAATCCATAATTAAGTAAAAGTTAAAATGGTAAAATGCTTCAGTACCCATGTTGGGCAGGGTTTGCTCCTGTTTTCCAAGAGGACTAGCAGAGGCACAGATTGGGGATGCCACTTGTCCAGTGCCATCCATCTTAGCTGAAAGGACCTTCCTGGGAGACCACATGGCATCCCCACACTGACAGAATCCAGGCAGACAGGTTGTCTTGTGCACTGGCCCTTGCAAAAGCAGAGCTGCTATAAAATCTGTTTTGGAGAAGTTCTCATTTTCCCCCGTTTGCCAGCGCTGGAGGAGCTGGGGTGCCGGATGAGCAGGCTCCTGGCACAGCTGTTGACCTCATTCTCTGGCACTCCGACAGCAGTATGGGCAATGAGCAAAGCAGGAAGGTGTATGTAAGCCTGAACCCCAGTCCACAATGGTGCACAAAATCTGTTCCTGCAAGACTGGAACAGGTTGTGAAAGAATCAGGCAACTCGGAAGCCAGTAAGAGCATCTGCATTTTCATGCTGTGAATTAGTAAGCAAGCTGTCACTGCAAATTCTCCTAATGTCATCGTTTGCTTCTCTCAGCCTGAAAATACTTCTGAAGCCTCTTTGTCCCTGGTCCCTTACCTGACTCATGACCCAGAGTTCATCACTGCTATGTTCTGGTTACATCCAGGGCATTATTCTAAAGCTCTGGGAATTTCTCACCTTTGTGAAAGTGAAAGAAGTTGCCAGGTTGCAACAGTAGGTGCTTGGTAAGGCTGTTTCTATGATTTCTTCTAGATGAAAAAGATAAACTGTTCTCCAAGAGTTCCCAGAAAGAAAGTGCTTATTCACATGTGATGAATCCACTTCCACTCATATGCTCCTCCTTCCCTGTGAAACTTGCCACACTTACCCTGATGCACACATCATACCAACACATAGAATAAAACACACTCATACATGTCCCTCTTATCTGTAAAACTATATGGAAGGTTACTGAGGTGTAGGGAATTCATAGTTACATCAAACTTGAGAGGAGAGAAGTCTGTGTGATTGAGGGCCAATATTCTGTATATAACTTTATATTTTGCCTTGTAAACACTTTCCAAGTTTCTTCATTGTCTTCATAATTACTGTCTTCGTGACTACAACATAATATTGCATTGATTAATGTATCATAGTTCACTTGCTTGTAGTCTCATTTTGGACATTTCCATTTCAAATACATGTGATTATCAGATAGGCTATAATGGACATCTTTGCGTTGTTTGCTGCAGAATGATTTCTCTGGGATAAGTGTCATAGAGTAGAATGACTGGGGCAAAACCTATGAAAAATTTTTGTGATCCTAATTATTTTCATGTTGCTTTCTAAAATAGGTAGTGCAAACTTTTTATGTCACTAGGCTTGTCAATGTACCAATATCACCAGAATTTTCCTGGTAGTATGTTATGACTTTAAGATTTTTGTTTGTTTGTTCTACTAACCTATTAGGTGGAAAATGATACAACAAAGTTGCCTTCATTTGAAATTTTATGATTAGTAGGGCACATGAATATTTCCCCACTTACTTTATATTTTCTCTTAGCTGCGTTGTTTATATATTTGGTGAAGATATGTATCTATCTTCATGTTTCTCTTGAAGTTTAATGACTCCTTTACACGGCATGGGTATTAACCACTTGTACACCATGTTAGACATTTGTAGACATTAACAGTTTGCTTCTTTGACATGGTTTCCCCCAAGTCTTGGCTAGACTTGCTACTTATCATTGTTCAGCTGTCTGCTCAGATGCCAGCTTCTTAGAGCACCCCTGACCTCCTCTAAGGCAGAAGAGTGGCTGAAAATCAGTGCACTAGAGTTGGACAATCCAGGTCCACATCTTGGCTCCACCATTTACTCTGTGGCTTTAGGTAGAACATGAAATAGGGATAGTAATAATAGCTACTCGTAGGACTGTTGTGAAGATTAAAAGGATTGATAAAAGCAAAGTGCTTACTATGGATGGCTGAAATCAAGAACTGTATAAGTGAAAAAAAAAACAACTATATAAATGTAGTTATTACAATTTTAAGAGAATCAGAGGGAAATGACGCCTGAGTTTTTAATGGGCGGAAAAGATAAGGGAAAGTAAACTGTGACCTTCTTCCAAGTTTTTTCCCAGTCCTATCCTTGCTGCTTACGGCCCTACTTCATATTTCAGTGAACGTTGATCAAGAATCTTCTACATCAAATCCCCGTGATAAACTGCTATGTCCAGGGAGAAAGTATTTTTTTAAAAATCAGCCTTCCAGGGGCGCCTGGGTGGCGCAGTCGGTTAAGCGTCCGACCTCAGCCAGGTCACGATCTCGCGGTCCGTGAGTTCGAGCCCCGCGTCAGGCTCTGGGCTGATGGCTCGGAGCCTGGAGCCTGTTTCCGATTCTGTGTCTCCCTCTCTCTCTCTGCCCCTCCCCCGTTCATGCTCTGTCTCTCTCTGTCCCAAAAATAAATAAAAAAACGTTGAAAAAAAAATTAAAAAAAAAAAATCAGCCTTCCAGGAGGTTTAAATGAAGAGATAAGAAATAAACATGTGTGTTAAATAATAGCATGGCAACGTGGATGGAGCATGGACTTAGAAGACTGGCTGACCTGAGTTCAAATCCATTCTCTGTAATAGGCTAGCTGTGCAGCCTTGAGCAACTTGCTTGAGTTTTCTGAGCCTCATCCAGACCTTGTTTTGTTGTTTGGAGAATTAAGTAAGTTGAAAAGTGTATGTGTATGTGTCGTATACATAGTAGACCTGCAGAAAGTTATAAGCAGTATTGAAAAGGCATGAGTAATTCTATTTTGGGTGAGTGGAATTTCTCTTATGGCCCAAGGAAAAAAAAATCCTACAGCTTCAGAGAACAAGAGAGTTTGAACTGGTCCTTAGGTGACAGAGTTAAGGGTTAAAGAGAGGCCGTCAATGGGGTAGGATGGCATGAACCCAGACTTCTTGGTAGGCATATCCAAGCATGTGGGGGAGCATAGGATGAAAATCATGTACTTCAAGTGATGTGGATGGCTGAGGTATGGGAGTGATGGCAAATAAGCTGGAAAGGTAGGCTTGGATTCTGATGGTGGGAGGCTTGCTCCCTGAGATACATTGGGATGATCGCAATCCCCCTCACATTTTTAAAAAAAACTTTTTTAACATTTATTTATTTTTGAGACAGAGAGAGAGAGAGAGAGAGAGAGAGAGCATGAAGAGGGGAGGGTCAGAGAAAGAGGGAGACACAGAATCTGAAACAGGCTCCAGGCTCTGAGCTGTCAGCACAGAGCCCGACGCGGGGCTTGAACTCACGGAGTGTGAGATCATGACCTGAGCCAAAGTCGGGCGCTTAACCAACTGAGCCACCCAGGCGCCCCATCCCCTCACTTTTATTAGGGCCTTCAGGACCAGGGCAAAGAGGCACTGAAAAGGCACAGACCAGTTTGCTGGTGATGAACAGGAGACCGGGTAGCATTGTGTTTTGCAGCTTCACTAGAGAGATCATCTCCATTGATCAAACCCCCGGGTTTTGAGGCAAGGTTTGTTCCAGAGGACTACTTCCACACTCCTACAGAACAGCTAGATTAGCACCACTTTTGGTCAGTATAATCATCTACTGTCCATTGAACACTTACTGTAGGCACTCTGCAGAGTCATTATCTTATCTAATCTTCTCAACAACCCTCAAATCATGTGCTCATTTTATTCTCCTTTTACAAATGAGGAAACCGAGGCTTAGAGAGCTTGCACACCTCGTAAGAACTGAGGTCAGATTCAGATCTAGGACTACCTGTCTCCCAACCTGTGCTCTTCCCAGTCTCTAACGTTAGCGTTACATAATCTCTTTGCATAGTTACTGTTCAGTTGCTGCTTTCTCTCCTTTCTTCCCCAGTGTCCCCAACCCCGGCCCCGTGCATTGCATTTCTTTTCTCTCCACCTCTCCTCTCCTGTTCTTGCCCTTGCCCAAATGCTTGCTCATGTACTCAATCCCTCAACATTTATGGAACTCATATAATGTGCCAAGCATTCTGCTGAGTGAGTCTATTTTCCTGTGTTTTTATTTCTCCGTAATGTCTGATGCAGTGCTGGCAGAAAGTACTCAATAAGTACATGGTGCTGTTAGGTGTGGTCCAGTGCCCTCAAGGACTTGAATAAATGCAAGATGTTTGAGCTGACACTCCCAAAGATGGGAAACACTTTTGTCTGTTTTCCCTTCTCTCCCTCCTCCTCACCCCATGACCCCCCTCCTTCCCTTCCTTCCACAAATATTTGTCAGATGAGTGTTCTATATCAAACACTTGGCTCATTGCTAGAGGTACCGATAAAATGCACAGCAAGATGGCCGTGATTAAAACCTGTTTCTGACCCACTGCCAGGCTGCAGTGCACATTACCTGGGCCTCTGCTTCAGTGCTTATCCCTCAGTCAACACTTGGTAAGATAATGCTTTGACTGATGCCTTTTATAAAAATTCCAAACAGAACAAAGCTATTGGACAAGAAGGGCAGCACCGAAGATTAAACGAAGGGGTGGAGGGAGGCTTGGGTAAATCTCATCTAATTCTGTTCCATTCACTGAGCAGACATTTGGAAGCAGGGCAGATGGGATCCTATGGTCATGCCTACAAGTCAGGATCTGCGGGGCAGAATTAGAGAGAGGAGCTTGGCCAGAACCCTGGGAACTAGATGAGGCTTCTCTGGGGCATGAAGCACCCAGCCTCAGTCTGTCCACATTTCTCCAGCAACATGACTAGATGTCTGTTGTGAACGGTTAACAGGACCCGGCAGGACCCTTTATTTTTCATCTGGGTGGAGCGAGGATGGGCAGAATAACACTATACCACCTTGCTCACTTGAGGGGAAACAGTATTTTCCAGATCAGAGACACACATCAGAGATCAGAGACCCTATAAAAGCATTCTTCCTCATGCCAGCCCTTAGCCCATTGGCTAATAGCCCTCCCTATTGTGAATGGGGACACAGCTAAAGACCTATTTTCTCAGCAGACATCTGAAGATCCATAACGAGCAAGACTATGTGCTACAGTGGGTTAGTGTCATTACAAACAGACAACATCTTCAAAAGAATATTTACATGTTGACCTTGAATTTCAATGAGAAAAACCCACTACCAACTGGTTGATTCGTTGCATTTTGGCGGGGGTGGGGGGGATCTTTGCAAGTCTGAGTTCCTGTTTCTTAGCCACAGTAGGACATAGAGTTAGATTTTAGGGATCAAGGCATTCCCACTTGTCTGTAGCATATGCTCATGTATTTATTACATGAACAAACTGTGCATAGCCCTATAGGAAATGTAAGTGCTATTCTCTCACTCTGTCACCCATTAAGCACACATTTGTGTAGCAATTGGATCCATGGATTGGTTTCACGCAGTTTCTTATGTAAGTCAATTCACAGAAATTTTCCAGTAGTATATTATTGCCTTCACCTTCCTTTCAGAGATCTCCTGGGAATATCTGAACTGTGGGAGTGGCCACAAAGTCATAATACGTTAAGAAGTTTAATTAGCAGAAAATGCAATGTAACACACATGTCACACATTGATTTTTATAGGCTGTGGGCAGATTAGATATTGAGAATTCCTTGGTGATTTCAGACTGCAAACCCATTTTTCTTCAAACACATTATTTACTTTTTTTTATTCTTAACCAGGATGGGTATAAGAGTTTGTGCCTATCCTCACTCTCATTCTTCCATTCTCTTGTTCAGAAGGTATTTCCTGATCACCTGTCTACACCAGGCACTATCTTGGACAGTAGGAATACAGCAGTGAACACAAATAGGTAAGAGCACCGCTCCTGTGAAACTTTCATTCAGATCATTGCTACCCACTGGACCTTTCTGTAATGATAGAAATGCTGCAAAGTGATTAGATTAAATTAGATTAGATTAGGGGATGATTTGTTGTCCAGTACAGCAGCTGCCAACCACTTGAGGCAACTAAGCACTTAAAATGTGGAGAGTGCAACTGAGTAGCTGAACTTTGAGAATTACTTAACTTTAATATATTTACATTTAAATAACCACACAGAGCTAGTGTCTATGATATTAGCACAGTTCTAGTGGGAGAGACTGACTTGAAACCAGTGTATATTCAGATTGTGATAAGTGCCAGGGACGAGGCAGAATGTGCTGACGGTGGTGGGGAAGGCTGACCTCAGACAGAGCAATTAGGACTGCCGCTGAGGTGACTTTTGAGTTGGACCTGAAGGATGGATGAGAAGGAGCCGGACTTGGGAGGAGCTGAAGGAAGAGGACACCAGGCAGAAGGAGCAGCGAGGAGTGCCCTGAATGTGCTGACTCTTCCCCCTGAATGTCTCTCCCTCCCAGACCCACACCCGGGCTGGAAGCTTCTACTTTGGATGAGAGCCCTCCTCTGGGAGGACTGGCTCTGCCTGGGAGCACATACCAGGCCGCGGAGCAGCGAGGCACATGCTGTTCCGTCCTTCTCTTGTTGAGCTGCCATGTCTGGTCTGCCCAGTGGCTCCACGAGTGCTTTTTGAGCTTCTCACACTCCAGGTGTACACAGGCAGCACAGGAGATACTTGCTGCCTAACCTGCGTTCTGTGTCTCACCTTTTCTGATTTCTCTGGAAAGAGAAGAACTTAATTCCTTTCTTTGAATCGTGTATGATCCACCTTCCAATGCCTAAAATTTTTGTGTCTCCACTGCCTCCCCGCTGTCCCCCCCTCAGGTAGGCCCCCCGTAACCGCTTCACTGACTTCTCTCCCTGTAGCCTCCTTATTCTGGTCCTAGTGTTCTCTCAGCGCCGCAAAGTACTTGCACGTATGGGAACACATGTGAAGTGCAGCTGCTTTTATCAGTATTGTTATAACTGTCACAGACATCATGATCACCATCCCCATCCCCATTTTTACAGATGAGGAAAAAAAAAATTATTCTAGGGAGTTGCATTTTCTTGTCCCAAAACACGGAGATGGTGCCTTGACCCAAATCACCAACTAGGTGTCTGACTTTGAATTCAGTGCTTTTCCCAAATACTCTACCTGTCTTCCTCATCTTGTTACTTCAAGCTGTTGTTCAGTGGCCTGCGTCTCAAGTTTGAGAGCTTGAGGAACCCGAATATGTGGTCTCTTCTCTCAGTTTGAGAAGCCTTGGTGTATCTGCTCTTTCCATGATTAGTCCTGGAGCCCTGGTCAGTTACAAAGAGATGGCATTAGGAATAATTGAGAACATGATTTATTATTTATGAAAAATTCTAACTGATAGGGGTGCCTGGGTGGCTTATTTGCTTAAGTGTCCAACTCTTGGTCTTGGATCAGGTCATGATCTCGAGGTTTTGTGAGTCAACCCCGGTGTACGACTCTGCACTGACAGCACGGAGCCTACTTGGGATGCTCTCTCTCTCCCTTTCTCTGCCCCTCCCTCACTTGCATTTTCTCTCTCTCTCTTTCAAATAAACTTAAATTTTTTTTTTCTAAATTTCATCTGATATTAAAAGACATAAATTGGGGACTGAATGGCTCAGTCAGTTAAGCGTCCAACTTTTTCAGCTCAGGTCGTGATCTCACGGTTCATGAGTTGGAGCCCCGCGTCAGGCTCTGTTCTGACAGCTCGGAACCTGGAGCCTGCTTCAGATTCTGTGTCTCCCTCTCTCTCTGCCCTTCCTCCACTCATGCTCTGTCTCTCAAAAATACGTTAAAAAAATGTTAAAATTTTTTTAAAAAAGATATAAATTTAAAATAAATTCCCTTAAAGAGTCTTGGATCTCAAAATACCTTCTTGTTTTGTTTTGTTTTGTTTTGTTTTGTTTTGTTTTGTTTTGTTTTTGTAGATTTCTGGAGCTTGAGAAATAGTGATTTGTGTTTGTGTGTTTATTCTGGTCCATAGTCCTATTCATAGAAGGCAGACTCTTCCTGCATCAGCCCTGAAGGATACCTACCAGCCCCCCACCTCCCCGTCTTTTCTGTAAGTACAGTGTCCAGAGGTTACAAGGCAGGGCAGCCCAGATACAGGGAGCTGACAGAAGTCTCGTGGGGAAGATGGAGACAGGGTGAAGCCTTCTCAGTTTTATACTACACTGGCATTGTAACTTTACATGGAAGAGAAGTCTCAGAGTTAGTGACTTACCCCAAAATTCCTACCTAGGTAAATAGGAGAGTTTTTGACCCCGTGATGCTCCTCTTTGCTGCAGAAAACCTCTAGTATATGAATACTTCTGAATTATAGCTGCTGCACTGGAAATGTTGAATCTTGGTACTCAGAGCTCTGGGTGTGCATGTCTAGAAAAGAAAACAATACTTGCAGCATTATGCAGTTAAGATCTTCATGAGATTATGGTCTTTCTCTTTTAAGGTAAACCTGCAGGAGTGATACAGTTTTCCTTTTTCTTTTCTTTCCTTTTTTTTTTCCCCACTCTCCTTGTATTTCCACAGACAACAGCTATATTAGCCCCCTCTATTACATGTGGCTGCTTTATGCTGAGACCTTCAGATATTTTGTTTTCTAGAGAATGCTGAGTGGCATGAAACATACACATATTTTCCATAGAAAAGAAAATTGCCCCTAAATCCAGGTCTGTGAGTAAACCTAATTGGTAAGAATCAAGGCAATTATATTTCAATTTAAAATTTAAACCTGGGTGCCACTGAGGTAAAATATGCTTGGTAAAATATGCGTGGCTCA